>NC_092790.1:43587038-43887038 GCF_047496795.1 Chiloscyllium punctatum | reverse complement strand
GAGAAATTATAAAGAATCACCAGGAGACGCAAAAAATTCATTAAGAAGTAGATCTTTTATTTGTGAAAAAAAACCCGTGACATTGAGAAAGCAGATTCTCGAATGCCCACGAACCTCGGGGTCCATGGATTTTTATATATTTTTATCATGTTTATGTTATCTTATCAGCATGACCAACTATATTAATTAAAGTACCTCACTCTCGCTACACAATAAACCAATGATGTTAATTTCCATTATCCCTTCAGTTGTACATTCCACTTAATGTTATTGTAATGTTAAGGTTAGATAGTTATTGCTAACTCTGCTACAATGATCTCCCATTCCAGACTAACCTGTCATGATAGATACTAACTATTCCATCTATTACAGTAGTCTCCTGTCTCAAGTTGACTCTACTAAATATTAATTAGATATTTTAATGTCATGTCCCAAATCTATAAGGTCCCAATCCTGTCATGATATCACTTAACAGAGAAACTTGCTTTATTACTGTATTATCTCATCTCGCCAGAGACCTTTCAGCCTTAACATTACTCTGCTAATTGGTGTAAGAGCATCCATTATTCTTATCCCATCCTCCCTTACACAGACCACAGATTGCCAGTGGTCTTCATGCTTTAACCCTTCCCATGCTTTCATGCTCTTTATTTTCCATAATTAAAGCACGCATCTATATTTAGATGAATTGCAATATTTAATAGGTGATTATCTGACCAATGAATAATACGAGGTTGCATTTGGTTATTTTGCTGAAGAAGAATTTCGACTGTTTATTTTCTCATCTTGATAACACCAGGAGAATAAGGATTTATGTGCTTGAAATGTTTGAACTAGTTTCCTTCAAACAGAATAAAGAATCAGTGAGTATCATTTCTTAGACTCTTAACTTTAAGACTGCAACATTCTCAATTATTTTTCCAAGGAATGTAGAGACAGAATAATTAAATGCTTCATTTCATTAGTTACCTGAAGAAAATAAATAGTAGTATGGTGACTATTGAAATGCACAGCAGATTGAAGTATATCTCATGGTGTTTTGAAAAGCGGTTCAATCTATACTCAGATATTTTCTCATGAAATTTCCGAGCTGCTCCGGCACATCTCTGCTGAAGGTGGGAATTGAAATCATTCCTCTTGATCTTGTCGTCGAGACACTGTCAGAGCTCCACAAGTACCCTTCATAATGTTCGAACCCCGGGAGGGCAAGACTATAATTACATGCTTACTGTGGCAAATCAAATGAAAACTAATCAGATGTTTATTGTAATAATTTGAATGGGAATTAATTACGAATTTCCTGTGCCTAATGAACTGAATAAACAGCTTAGTAATAATGTAACAAAGCAATAATGACTTTGATTAAATATGAATCTCATATTTATTCATGGCAGGAAAAATAAAATTATTTGATCATTGTACATTGATGAACAAAAAAAATAAAATAGGTCTATATGTTCAAAGTAGTTTGTCACAGAATAAAAAGAAAATTGAAATGCTTTTGCAACATAAATGAATAGGAAAATAAATGAATTAGTCACTCAATGCGACTATTCATCTGAAGACAACTTTCCATCTTTCCAGAAATATTCAATTTCTCAAAGTCCAAAATGTACTGTGACTATTTCATGGAACAATAAAGAGATGTTAGTTCCTTTTGCTGTACCTCAAAAAGTCACAAGAATTTTAAATGATTTTGTTCCATGAAATATGATGAACTTATATTGTGTTTATAAATACAGTAAATGTTAATATTGAAGTGAAATATAATTAAATCAATTCAAGTGTTTCCAGGGTTAAAATAAAAAAAAAATAATATTCACAATACACACTGCAAAATCTTTACATTATTTTATATATGAGCATAATTCCACAGTTATACCCGAAACAATATTGAACAATGATTAGATGATAGCAACAATTGGATTGTCAAAATTCTATCAGTTAATTTAAGAATAATGAGAAATCTAAGTTGATTATTTGACTGAACATTGTGGAGAAACGACCAGGAATTATTCTAATGAAAAGTAATTAGACTTTTTTGAATGCTTCAGGTTGAGATTACCTTGATCATTCAAATTAGCAATCATCAGGTATTTACAATGAGATGTTGAATGGGAAGTCTTTGGTTCCATTATGGGATATTTCACCTGAAAAGTAAATTGATTTTTATATTGTAGCGTTTGTACTAATAAACAATTGATGAAATTAAAATACGAATCACAAAATATTTATTAGAAAGTCTAACTCCAACAATTGTGCAACTATTGTAATGGCAGTGACTGGAAAATTAACGTTGTAATGTGAACAAATAAATTGATTCAATATTTTACAAACACGTTGCTATGATGATGATTGGATATTCATCAAGATCGGTAAACTTAGGAATATAACATAAGAATTTTTAAGAATTTTAACATAAGAATCTGTGGATTCTTAAAAATGATACATTCAGTGATTATTCAGCAGAATTGTTTAAGGCTCAAAATGCAGGGTTACGAGGATGACATGTTTCTGTTCATTGATTTGCATATTGAGACGTACTTTTAATTTATATACCTTTTTACAATGTTTAGACATTCATGTGAGAAATAGGAAGTCAATACGTCAGTAGTAAAAGTGTGTATCATATTGAACATAAGATACGGGGAACTTCCATAATCTTGTGATTTTTGCACATTGATAAACAACTTTGGTGTAAAAAAGTTTAGAAAACAACATGTTTTAAACAGTTTCTTTTCTTGTAACAAATTGAAAATTTTATAAAATCCTTATGCAATGCATATGATTTGAAAACGCATCAGTCACAAAACACCAGTCACAAAAAATATCGGCTCAAGAACATTCATTTATTATTCATAAAGTTTAATTTTGATAAATACTTCGACACTTGTATCAGAACTGGGAAGAAAATGAGAAGCAATTCATGAGCATTTTCGTGAATGAAAGTCAAAATAACTTAAATCCACAGTGCCTCCTTTCAGTATTTTCTCTGAAGAAGCAGAGAAAGATTATAATGCACAAGCTCAAAATGTTTTCAGTTACAGTTGTTCAAAGCCAAAATTAAATTATTTTATTTTGCGATTCTTCCACCAGAAACCTGATTGGAAAGCTGCTACGTATGTTCCAGTTAGTATCCTCGGCCATTTGTAAAAAAGTATGGTCATTGGTTTTAGCGAAATATTTCATGTGCAATTACTGAACTGAAATTTAAGAAATCAAATAAATTTATTGGGTGGGTTTGCTCACCAAATGTATGCTCTGGTTCTTGCTCTCAGGAACAATAAGATACGAACTCAGGTTTTTCTCCTGAGCAGCAATTAGATGACCAGGAGAACATTTGTATGGCTGTTTGTGCAGTGTTCTGTGAGCATGGAATTCAATGACATTGAGACATTTTACTAATATAAGAAGGGATTAATAATTGGGTGTTAAATATATTCATCAGGTCATTTTATTTTAAACCTGTTGCACTATAACCTGGTGCTGTGCGATTTTTAATTTCGTGAAACAAATTTAAAAACAACACGTTATAAGTGAGATATATGCAAAATCGATTTTCAAGTGAACACACTCCGACATTTTCAATGCATTTTATCTTAACATTTAATATTAGAAGGCCATTTCAAAAATAAACCGAACTCTCAGGCAGTTCATCAATTGAACAGTAAATAAACTTTTAATTTAATAAAATACATAGCAATATTGAGACAATTACAATATTGTATTGTATAATAAAGGTAATCTGATGAACTGACGGGCAATAGCAAGTGGCATTTGTTTCATTTTACTGAAGAAGAAATCGATGTTTTTTTTCAGAATAAGGATAAGTGTATGTGAGGTGTTGAAATACACAATAATGATGTGCCAAATGTTTATTGAAACTCTTCTGCAGAATTATATTCACAGAATAAACAATATTTGGGTATTCATGAGCTAATTGGAAGCAAAATCCCGTTGCCCACCATATGGATAGAATTGGATGTAGCAAGGTATTTTGATTTTTAAAAAATATATAAATTTCATTACTTACATACATTAAATTTTTTAAATTACGAAGTTCTCAATTTTAAAATTTAGAGATAATGTAATGCGATACATAATTATCTTAATGACCAGAAGATAATAATTCTGATTATTGGAATTAACAATAGACAGAAGGAGATCCAAAGTTGGATTGAAAAGCAATTGAAACTCCGTTTATATATTTTCTAAACACCATTCTAAGCTGCTTTGGTACATCTCTGTTGAAGATGGCAACTGAACCCACACCTCCTCGTCTCACACGAGAGACAGAACCCGAGCTCCACAAGCGCCTTTCATTATGTACCCACGAAGGAAGGGTGGGATTATAATCAATTGTGATTACTTAAATGAAAACTAATCAGTGTTCATTCCGGTAATTGGACTAGAAATTAAGTAGACTGTTTCTGTGTGTAATGGACTGCAAATGAAATAGTAATTCCCAATAATGATAGTACTGAGCACATATGCTCCTATGTTAAAATTAATATCATGACAATTGAAAGAAATATAAATAAATATATCATGTGCTTCTTATAAATTCGTAAAAAATTGCAACTGCTGAATACGTTTAAAGCGGTTTTTCTTCTCATGAAAATATTATTAGAATGTTCAGCTGCAGGCAACTCACTTTCCATCCAGGGAAGTCCAACTTCCAACAATTCCAAATGTACTCTGATTGATAAAGAACAAACGCACGTAAATTCTTTTTACTTGTTTATAAAAAAAGTCACAATTTGAATTTGTTTTAGCTTTAAAGTATTTAACTCTTACTGTGATCAGAAATACAATAAATATTCGCATTGAAGAAAAAATATAATCACATCAATTCAAAATACATATCAATATTCACAATAATTGGGAGAGTGATCACTGCAATGTCTTTTCATCAGTTGATGTACTGAGCCATAATTCCAGTTTTATATCCCTTACTGGATTGATCAATTTTTAGAAATTAACAATAACTAAGTTATTAATATGCTGTCAGTGAACTGAATATTAATGAGACATTTTACATGGCTCTTTGAACGAGCACTGTGTCAAAATAAACAGTAATCATTGGTGAAATTTGATTAGATATCTCTTAATCGATGAGGCTGTGATTACTTTGATTGTTGAAATGAGTAAAAATGAGATATTTCCAATGAGCATTGGATGGAAAATTAATGCTTTTTTGTTTAGACTAGAAAGATTTTTTATTGTATTATCGGCACTAAGAATTAATTAATTAAATTATGATGTGAATCTTACCATACTGAAAATACAGAATATTTTCAAGTTTTTTAACAGGATTCCAGTCAAATCTTCAGTTAAAAAGGGTAATTTTGGCTCAGTACATCAGTAACTGCAAACATTTTCAACGCATCTCCATCAAAGTTATTAATCTGAGAATTCAGAATAAATATCAAAAACTTACCTCTGTCAATGCCATTGACTATATATTTAGATTATAGTCAAGTTCGTTCTTTACTTATTTTCTTCCTATTTCTGACACCAGTAGCTAAATATTGATTAAATTAAATATCATTAGTTCGATTAAATGTTGGTTTTCTGTCAAAGATCTGTGCAGCACAGGAATGGGTCCTTTGGTCCATAACGATGTGCTGAACATAATGCAAAAGAAACTCATCCCTTCCGCCGACCCTTGATTCATGACCGTCCAAATTATAGAACAGAGAACATATAGAACATAGAACATTCCAGCGCAGTACAGGCCCTTGGGCCGTCGATGTTGCCCTGCCCTGTCATACTAATCTGAAACCCATCCCTCCTTCACTATCCCATGTACGTCCAATTATCTAGATGAATATTAAATAGCCCTAATATATCTGCCTCCACCACCAACCCTGGAAGTTCATTCCAGACACCTACCACTCCCTGTGAATCAACAAATTGCCCCTCACACGCCCCGTGAACTTTCCCCCCTAATCTTAAATTCATGACTCGTAGTTTTGACGTTTCAACTCGGGAAAAACTTCAACCCTATCTATGTATCTCATGATTGTACAGACTTTCATCACTTCATCCCTCAGCCTTCGCCACTCAACAAAAAAGAAACCTGAGTTTTTCTCGCCTGTCCAGGCAGCATTCTGGTAACGGCCCTCTGTACCCTCTCCAAAGCCTCCATACTCTTCCTGTAATGTGGAACAAAAGTGAATATAATACTTTAAGTATGCCTTAACCAAAGTCTTATAAAGTTAAAACATGACTTCCTGACTCTTGTATTCAATTTCCTGACCAATAAAGGCGAGCATGCCATTCTCCTTCCTTTCCACCCTGTCTGCTTGCTAGGTCACTTTCAGGGAGCCATGGTCTTAATTGCCAAGATCCCTTTGAACAACAAAGCTATTCAAGGTCCTGCCATTAACTATCTACGTTTCCTTAAAATTTGAGCTCCCAAAGTGAAATACCTCACAATTGTATGGATTAAACTTCACCTTGAAACGGTGCCCATATCTGCAGTGTATATTTTCCTTCTGCATTCTTTGACAACCCCTGTAATATCCACAGCTGAACTGAACTTTGCATCGATCTCAAACTTATTAACTCACCCAATTAGATTTTAATTCATGTCATTTATATAGACTTGCATAGCAATCAGAAGGGTTCCAGTGCAGATCCCTGTGGAAAAAAGACAGAAAATGAGGGAAATGCAAAATTCGTGAATAAATAAGGTTTTCTTCAAGGACAAAACAATTCTGATGAATATCTCTGAAGTTGTGACATTTGTTTTTAAATTAATCCAATATTTTAATTCTCAGTTTACTGATTTTAATGAATATCCAGTACAATCTGCTTTAAAAATATTGAATCAAATAAGTGTTGAATTCGAACATTAATTACTATTTAATTGTCTTTTCAATTCTCATACCATCATGAGTTGCATATCTTCGTTGAATCCATTATTTCTTAGTGCCATTATCATAATGAAATATTAACATTCTTGTCAGGTCAACACACCTGCAATTAATCAACGTTTTCTCACCCAACACTCATAGTAACTATCTCATTCTCTTTCATTTGAATTCTCATATTGATGGAAGGATTATTAATCAGCCTTATCAATTAAGAGATGGCTAATTATTTTTCACTTCAATATTTCAGTTTTTTCCAATATACTGCACAATTGCATTGCAATAAAGATTTTCGCATCAATCTTAAATTTGTTATCAGTCATTTTAAAACTAACTATTGCTAATATCTAACCGGCAATCATTGTTGCAATCCAATATCTCCAGCTGTAGTGGTGGAAGTATGGCTCAGTGCATCAACTGACACAATATTGCACTCTACAATCTCTTAATCTTAGCAAAAGTACTTTTAATTGTGGAAGGTTATTTGGATTGAATTGACTGTGAGCAAAACTGCATTCTGAAGAAGGGTTACTGGACGCAAAGCATTAACTCTGATTTCTCTCCACAGATGCTGCCAGAACTGCTGAGGTATTTCCAGCAATTTCTGAGTTCCAGTATCCACAGTTCTTTTGCTCTCTTGTATTGATTGTATTTCACCTCAATGCTAACATTTCTATATTTCTGATTATTACAATAATAGCTAACTATTTTTCACGTTAAGCATTATTCAAATTTCATGTGTTTCTTGTGTACACAAACCAGAATTAATAAATGTTTGTTCTATTACAATAAATCTTGAATTCTTAGAAATCACAATTTTGTGAAACTGAGGGAAGTTGTCTTTCGCTGAGTAGTCAAATTGATTGACTAATGCATTTTTCCAATTCATGTGCATTACAAAGCAGGTCAATGTTAATTTATGTATATGAATAACTGCTTCAAGCATATTGAATTATTTCATTATCATGAGACTTATATTTATTTAAGATCATTGTCGCTTAGTTCCATCATTATTAGAAATTACTATTTTTTTAATCCATTACACACTGGATAATACAATCCTAGTTCAATTATCACAATAAATATCTGAGCAGTTTTCCCTGTGAATAACCACAGTAAGTGTGTGAGTATAGTCCTGCCCTTCCTGAATGGGAATATTATGGAGGGCTCTGGTAATGTCTGGACTAATAAACCAGGAGTCATGTGTTAAATTCCCACCTTCAACAGAGATGTGTCAAAATACCTCAGAGTTGATTAGAAAATATTGAATTGTCTATTGAATTGCTTTCAAATCCAACATTTTCTCAGCTTGTATCTGTTGTTCATTATAATGATCACAATATCTTGAATTTATTTGCTTCAGGTCACTGATTAAAGTATGAATGTTATTATGCTGCTTCTAAATACGTCTCAACTTTTAATAACTTTGCAGTCTTAAAGATTCTTTGGTATAAATAATATTTAAGGTGAGGGGAAAGATTTAAGAAAGATCTGAGGGGCAACTTTTTTAACAAAGTGTGTTTGGCATATTGGGATGTGCTGTGTGAGGAATGGCAGCGGCTGGTACAATTACAACATCGAAAAGTCTTTTGGACAGTTACATGGATAGAAAACGTCCAGAGGGATATGGGACAAAAACAGGAAAATGGGACTAGTTTAGTTTAGGAAACCTGGCCAGCATGTCAAGTTATGCTGAATGCCCTGCTTCCGTCCTGTATCATTCTAACATTCTACAATTCAAACTTGACTGCGATTGTTAAAGAAAAGAACAAACGGGTGTTAATTCTATTTTGTTTCCATAAACAAGTGACATGAATTTTAAATAATATCGTCACATGAAATAGTTCACTCTTATTGTGATTAGAAATACAATGGCGTGAGCATTGAAGTGAAATATAATTAAATCAATTAAACTGTGTTTCCATTGTTAAAATAACAATTGATAATCACAAAGATTGAGAGTTCGTATACTGCCATATCTTCCCATTATTTCATTTATTGAGCCATTATTACACATTTATACGCCCTACAGAACTGAAGAATTAATTAGATATTATCAACACTTAGATTTTCGAAAATTTTTCAGTGCACTTAGAAGAAGGAGACATTTAATCTTGCTACGTGAGACTGTGCAATGTGTAGACATGAACAGGAATTATTGCAGTGAAAAGTAATTACAGTTCTCGGAATTCATAAGGCTGCGATTACTGTGATTATTCAACTGAGCAAAAGTCAGTTTGCAAAGCGTGTTGGATGCAAAATGATTGGTTCCATTGTGGGATAGTTGACCTGAAAACAACAGTACTGTTGCAATGGATTAAAATGGATCTGACTGTACACGCTAGAAAGACAAACAAATTATTCTGCAATTATTATAAGGATAATAAATTCTTAATAAATGTTGTATTCTGAACAAATAAATTGACTTAATATTTTAAAAGCACTTTGGTCTGATGTTAATTAGATGTTCATTAAGATCAGTAAACTGAAGACTAAAATATAGTAGAGAGATTGACGGATTGAGGACAATAAATGAGCCATTCAGTAATTATTGAAAATAAATTATTTTTTTTCTCAAAATGCAGACAATACAAAAGTAATGTATTTCATTCAATTAGTTTACTTGTAGAAACATGTGTTTTTAATTATGTAATTTTATTCTGATCGATGTTCAAACATTTGTGTCTGAATTAGGAAGAAAATAAAGAGATAATGAAAGTCAATATAAGAATGACCACAAAATACAGTCAGATTAGATTAGATTACTTACATTGTGGAAACAGGCCCTTCGGCCCTACAAGTCCACACCGACCACCGAAGCGCACCCACCCAGACCCATTCCCCTCCACCTAACACTACAGGCAATTTAGCATAGCCAATTCATCTAACTTGCACATTTTTGGACTGTAGGAGGAAACCGGAGCACCCGGTGGAAACCCACGCAGACACGGGGAGAATGTGCAAACTCCACACAGTCAGTCCCCTGAGGCGGGAATTGAACCCGGATCTCTGGCGCTGTGAGGCAGCAGTGCTAACCACAGTGCCACCATTCCGCCCACGAAGCCCATGACATTTGATTGAAAAAGGAATTTGCATAATTTCATGATTATTGAAAGTTAATAAATAATAAATTCCTCAGGTACTGAAGCAGTTCAAGTCCAAGTACAACAAGTTCTGGACAATATCCAGGTTTGGGCTGACAAGGGGCAAATAACATACATGCCACACAAATGCAGGCTATGACCATCACGTATAAGAAATAACCAAACCACCATCCCTTGACATTCGATGATGTTAGCATCACTGAATACCCACTATCAACACTATCCTGGGGATAATCATTGGTCAGATTTGGTCTCACCACATAAACACAGTGGCTACAAGAGCAATTCAACTCCTGGCACCTGAAATCCTGTCCAAACGCTACCAAGCACAAGTCAGGACTGTGATGGAATACTCCCCACTTGCCTGAATGAGTGCAGTCCGAACAACACTCAAGAAACTTGATACCATCTGGAACAAAGCAGCCCACTTGATTGGCACAGCATGCACAAGCATCCACCCCCCACCACCACTCATGCTCCACAGCAGCAATGTGTACTATCTACAAGATGCACTGTAGGAATTCACCAAACGGCACGTTCCAAACCCATGGCCACTTTCATCTAGAAGGACAAGGGCAGCAGCTAGATGGAAAGACAACTATCTCCAAGTTCCCCTCCAAGGTACTAAACACCCTGACTTGGAAATATATCGCCGTTCCTTCATGGTCACTGAGTCAAAATCCTGGAAATCCCCACCCAATGGCATCTACCCACAACAGGTAGACCTCAGCGGTTCAAGAAGACAGCTCACCATCAATTTCTCAAGGGCAACTAGGGACAGCAATAAATGATGGGCCCAGCTAGTTACACCCATATCACATAAAATAAATATTCAACAAATGCCTGCAAGATCAAAACAGCTCCAACACTGTCCTAACTGCAATCTCTGCCTCTTATTGACAAAGATAAAAGAATCTTACCTTGCTCAACTTTCTCATCAGTACAGTATTCATCCCAGCCCTCAGTTATACCAACCACAACATTTCCACCACCAATAGCAGCTCCTCTTAAAATATTTTGTCAGTAACTTTTCATTAACTGGTTACTACAATTACAATGCAATCTCTACAAACAGATAAAGTACCTTTTAGGCGACAACAAATTTTCTAACAACTTTTCTCAATCTCTCGATGTCGTTCTTTTTGGTTAGATGAGGTAGGGAGGGATGGAAACATGACTTTGATGTAAGATATATGTAACACAGTGAGACAGGAAAGCGAGTATGGCTCACGTTGACTCTTCGACCCCACACAGTGAAGCAAAACATTCACTGCATAATTCATTGCATAATAAACATAACACAACATTTCAACCCCACTCACATCCAGCATGACAGAAATAAAATGTGGATTGGTTGGACAGGCTGTGTTTGTTTCAGATGAGTTTGGGAGAGTGAGGGAGGCATGACTGAAGTGTCTAAGATCCTGAATGGTTTGATAAGGAGGATGTGGAAAGGATGTTTCCTCCTGTGGGAGATTCCTGAACGAGAGGGAACTGATTTAAAATTCGATTCACCCTTTCAGGACAGAGATGAGGAGACTTGTTTCCTGTCAGTGGGCTGTGCAGCTTTGAAACTCTCTGCCCCAGAAGGTGGGCTCACTGAGTATTTTAAGACACAGGTTGATTGATTCTTGTTAAGGGATGTTGGGGCGAAATGGAATACAAATCACTAACAGATCAGGCCTGGTCTCATTGAATGGTGGAGCAGGCTCGAAGGGTAGATCGCTTTGTTTAAAATTCATTCACTGGGAGGTAGGTGCCACTGGCTATATACAACATTATTAACCAGAGAGCAGGTAAGAGCCAACCACATTGTTGTGGGTCAGGAGTCTCAAGTAAAGATGGCACCTTCCTTCCCTAAAGGTCATCATTGATCCAGATGGGACAATCGAGAATAATTTCATCAATAGACTCATAATTCTAGATGAGTCTCTGGATTAACAGTTCAGCAAATGTACCATGAGGCTGTTACAGAGCTACAAAGGGAGAGTTCTAAGGGTGGAAACCAAAACCTTTATCAAACAGGAAGGAATTAAGGAGAGCATATAGAATGGAGGAGAGTTGAAAGGAATGGGGAAAGAGAATCACCAAGTTTAGGTTCAAGGCAGCTCAAACTAATGCCACCAACAGGGAACAGAATAAAATAAGAAACTGTCATGCAGCTGGAATTGGATAATTGCAGATAGCTCAGGGAGGTGTGGAACTACGCAGGGAAGACAGAGTGAAGGCACGGGTAGGATTAAAAGCACTGAACCAAATTTTAAAATTACGTAGATCAGGATAAAACTGAGGTCGATGTCTTATGGGACTTGCTGCAAGGACACAGACTGAAGAATCCGAGGTGATCATGAGTATATGGAGGCAGAATGTGGGAGTCAAGCTGGGACTGTATTGGAGTCGTCACGGTGAGAGGGAACAAATGCTGGATGGAGAATTTCAGCAGCTAATGGATTGATGCTGGGTTAGCCAATGGCAGCTGAGCAAGTGACCACCATCTAATAGCTATCACCTGATGAAGGAGCGTCTCTCAGAAAGCTAGTGTGCTTCCAATTAAACCTGTTGGACTATAACCTGGTGTTGGGTGATTTTGAACTTTGTACACCCAGTCCAACACCAGCATCTCCAAATCATGACTATCTAATAGGACAGAGAAATTGAATCATCAGCCTGAAACTGACTGACCACGTGGCTGTCAATGACTCGAAAACAAGTGAATGGAAACATTGCTCAGAGACTGTTTCTGTAACATTCAACACAACCAGGAAATGGAAAGTGAATAATGAGCTGAAAACAAAGCCATTGCTCTGTTAGAGTCAAAAACATTTAACATTAAGTTAGTGAACATTACTGATTTTCAGAATATTAGAATCTGCAGAAAGCAATCTCCCAGAATCACAGTAAAAGGGGAAAGTAAACAATATTCTTGGCAAAGACAGAATGAACCAATTGCTTGTATAAAAACAGCTCAGAACAAAGGGGCTGAATCCTAGACAAACTGACAACACAGGTACGATCAGATTTGTAAACAGAGATTGAAATTCTTTTTAAAAAACCCTTCCCTGCCGATGGTGTGTGCTGGAAACAATTTGCACTGTGACCTACTACTTATTTCCTTGAATAGAATCTCTGTTTCCACAAAGAAAAGCAGGTGTGTCTCTCATTGGTCGCCTGATTCACAGGCAAAGGAAACCTGATCAGGGTCTCTCAGATAAATTAAGCTACTGGCAACATTGCACATAACAAGAGCTTATAACACAACAGGTCCTAGTGAAACCAACAATGCAATGAAAAAGATCAGTTAGTCATTATACTAGTGCAGATCCTCTCAGTCGAATAATTAGGTCAACCGATAAACATTTTTAAATTTTAATACTAATGTATACATATTCATTTCCTTTCCTAATTTCCTCCAAAAATGTACCTGATTATCCTCTTGAAAATACATTTTTAATGGTCAATTCATAATCACAGTTCACTTCAAACTATTCCTGGTGCAGAACATCTTGAAAACTAAAACATTTTTCTTATCAATGAGGACATTATATATCAAACAGTCTCCAGTTGAACCATATGTCCTAGCATTGCTTTGGTTCATTATTGCAGGAAATCTAAAATTACATTTTTTTTGAGATCCTTCTTTTATTTTATTCAATAATACCAATGCATGGTGTAATTGGTGAGAAGCATTAAAATAAAGTTGAATTTTCAAAGCAAGAATTGGTACAAATAATCACAGTTCATTCAATGTCGTTGATTTCCAGAGTTATTTTCAGTGTATGATCACGTTAAATTCACTTTAATAATCACAGTAAAATTTTCACCTCTATAGTTATGTAAAGTGAATGTCAAATTATTCTTATTTCAAGTCAAACCAAATTTACATTTTGTTCTAGTTTATTCCAGGAATGACAGAATTTGTTACATTATTATGGGAAACAGGAACAAGTGAAGGTGGTGGCTCTCAGACGTGAGGCTTTAAAGCCAAAGGGCCAGGTGGTAGTTACAGTGGTGGGGGGCGGGGTGATGTACCTAGTGCCCTGCTATCCTCAGAAGGCAGTGAGGATGGTGACACTGACTGGAACAGGTTAGATGGCGAAGCGCCTATGTATGGACAGAGGTACGGCAATGGATGGGATGACCCAACACCCTGTAAGGCCCAGAAGGCCGTGTCTATGGCACCGCTGGGCATCAAAGCTCAAACTTGGACAAACAGTAGGGAGCAACAATGGGAACTGACAGAAACCAAACCTGAACAGTTTACCTGGCTGAACGACAGATGTTGGTGAATGAAAGCCCAGCCTGATAGAGAAATGGTAATTATGGGCCTTATTGGGAGAATGTGGATGAATTAGTTGAGGTACACAGTCTCACTGATGATGTACATACCCTCCTTCAGGCCAAGATGCCCTGTCGTGTACAGCAGAACCTGTCCCTGCAATGAGAGGGTGGTGGTGTAAGCCGGTCTCACTCAGTGCACAGGCGATCAGTGCCTCCAGGCATTTACAGATAATACAGGGACACACTGGGGATGGGACAGGCTGAATGGGCTAAAGTAACTTTGGTGACTCGGGGACACAAGGGTAACATCGAGGATCATACAGAGAGGATGCCTGAGGTGTGTAAGGACCAGGGGGATTACCAAACCCCAACCTGTGATGATGATATCAGTTTGATGTATTTAGAAGGTGATATGGCACCCCATTTAACTATAATAATAAACATGGGACTTCCAGCGGGAGATGCTTCTAACCAGATTCTGAATTGCACCATGAGAGATGAGGCAAAACCGGAAACACAGGGGAATAGCTGCAGTACTGGGAGGGTAATCAGACCCGCAATGTTACAAGTAAAGCAGGAAAGGGCACATAGCCGTGGAACGTAGGCAGAGAGAGGGAGATAGATGTTCACATTGTGTGTGGCCTGTGTTCACGTAGGCACATGCATAGCCCAGGAACGTTTCTCGATGCGCTGTTTGGGACCAACATCACATGATGTTAATACAGGAGCATCCACGTCAGTTACGGATATGGATTTACCCCTAATCCCTGCAACTATACAATGAGACCAGTCGGAGGGTGAACCGAAGAAGCTAGATGAAGCGAACCTGTTGTGATGTAGATCACGGATATGACAAAATGTATTCAGATATGGGAGAGTGAAACTGAGGAAGGGACCATTCTGGGAGTTGCCATTTTAGAAGATAGGAGCAACTAATGATGTAGAGATACGAACTGTAACATGGGAACAAAATGGCCAGGACCGGGACAGGAAGCAAAGGAGAGGCGACATCTCCAGAGTAGCTCCATTGCAGGGAGACTGAGATAGACAGGGAATTTGGGGAGTTATAGCTAGGACCCTCTCAGCAGTGTGAGTAACTCAAACAAGAATGTTGGTTATTATCTTTAGATCCTGTATAGATCGAGGGCCCTCTCTCTCCCCACTCAGATTGACTGAAGCAGGGAATAGTAACCCAGACGGTAACCCAGACTATTTCACAGAAGCCGGGCGGCTCATCCCACCTCACTATTGATTATAACTCTCTAAGTAAATCAGCCACTAAAGAGTATCCTACAGTAGCGAACCACACCACTGTATTTGATGGATTGAAATTGCAACAGGATACAGTCTCAGCCCTGGATATTGTGAATGGGGTCTGGTCCATACCTGTGGACCTGGAATGGAAGAATAAGCTGGTGTTTAAACAGTACACATGAATCCAGTTACCTCAGGGATCCCGTAATATTCCACTATATCCCACCGATATATGGCTGATGGAGTTAGTCTCATTGATCTTACCAATACCTCATCACCTCAGTCGGTGAGAAAGAACATATCCAGATATTAAACGGAGGTCAGACAGGCTGGACCTAAAATTAACCCGGAGAGAGTGGGAAGGTAGGGAGGGACATACCTGAGACATCACATCAGGAAGATCAAATCAGGAAGGGAGAGGGGACAATCCAAGCGGAACGAAAGACCATGATTTTAAAACTATCTACCTGCACACCGTGAAGGGGGTAAGGCAAACTTTAAGGTTGTTCAATTATTGGAGGAATTTTGTGGAGAATTATCCAGAATTGGCAGAACCATCATAAGCCCTGACAGAAGCACGGACATTAGCCAGGGGTCAGGGAGTCAGCATATAGACAGACAGTCAGCATGCCTTTGGTATTGTTTATGACTATGTGTTGGCCTGTGCTCGGTGAGGGTAAATCACCCTGTCTGGGGGACACATACAGCACGAAGTACAGGTCGGAGAGTTAGTGGGAGCAGCTAACTATCCCAGTGAAGCAGCAATAATAAAGATTAGAGCTCACAGGAAAGTAGAAACCCCACAATAACAGGGTAGTGAGTATGTGGGTAAGGCAGGTAAAATACTGACTGAAACAGTGCAGACATTTGGGGAAGTGGCAGTGGCAGTAACTGCGGAAGTGAGAAAGGAAAGTTTAAAGACCTTCCCAGAAACAGTCTCACAACAGGGGAGACAGGAATGGGAAAAGGGTGGGACAGTAATAGGACAAGACAGAGTCTGAACGATCCAACAGTGCCACGACACTCTAAAAGACAAATATTAGTAAAAACATATCATGGGCTGGCCCATATTGGGCAGGATACAATGCAATATCATATGATCCACTACAGGAGTGGCCTGGAACAGGGAGAGATACAGCAAGGTTTTGTCGAAGGTGTGTAGTCTGTACACAGTATGAGCCAGGGAAAGCAATCAGGATAAAATAGAGGCAGCGGCAGCGAGCGACCCAGCGGCCCATGGGAACAAATACTGATCGTTTTTACCCACACCCCCATCCCAATCCAAGGGAAGGAAATCCTGCTGGGTCTTAATAAACAGGTTTACTTAGTGGGTGAAAGCATTCCCCTGCAGATTCTGACCAAGGGAACGTAGTTAAACAGCTATTTTGTTTGTCCTGTTTAATACTGAACAGAAATCCCATTCCCCATAACACCCCGAGAGCTCAGATACAGTAGAAGGAATGAAGCAGACACTGAAAGCTAGTCTTACTAACGCCCTAACAGAGACAGGCAGGGATGGGTTAGTGTACTCCCCACCATCCTAATGAAACGAAGGTTCGGTATAAATATATTTAGAAATCTATTTATAAATTTATAAATATATTTGCAAATATATACCTTGCTGTATCTCAAAAATATTTTTATAAATCTATAAATACCTAACACCTGTTAGGTATTTTTGCATTTTTGAATACTTGTTTCAAAGTGTTGTGCTTTTGACCTGTGTTCAGGTTTTGATGTATTTGTAAAACAATGGTCCCAGTTCAGGAAGGATTTAAAAGTACACAAACTTTAAAAGTAAGTTTACTTAGAAACTTAGAAAGTACACAAACTCTGCTTTATTTATTCTTTCTTGACATCCGTTGTTGCCTACTCTAGCATTTATTACCGATCCTTAAAGACCTGGACAAGGTGACAGAGAAATGCCTTCTTGAACTACTGTCATCCTTGGGGTATAGACAAACCTACATTGCTGTGAAGCGATTCCAGGATTTTCACCCAGTGATATCCAAGTCAGGATATTGTACAACTTGGAAGGGAACTCAGAGGATGATGTCCCCATGGTCTGGGTGCCATTGTCCTTCGAGTTGGTAGAGATTATAGTTTCGTGAATTGCTTTTGAAGGAGTGTGGGGAAGTTGCTGCAATGCATCGTGTTTTTCATACTAACTACTACCACTGTCCACCAATGATCAGTAAGTGAATGTAGCAGGTGGCTGATGGAGAATGATTCACAGGTCGTGCCGTGCATAAGGAAGCCATTTGGCCATTGTGTCTGCATCAGCTGTCACCCAGTGCAATCTCCTACCTCCTCTCTCTAACTCTGTACATTGTTCACTGTAAATAAACAGTCTAATACCCTGAGTGAATATATTGCATCATGTACCCAGATTATGGGGTCTGCTTTGTGTTGGATGGAGTTGAGTTTCTGTAGTGCTTTGGAGCTGCACTCATTTAGGAAATATTCCATCACATTCCTGACTCATGTCTTGTGAATAGTGCAAAGGCACTGAGGAAAACTGTTAGGTTGAAATTGAACATGTTTGTTTGAAATCATAAACTTCCTGTGGCTGTGTGCTTCCATCCACTTTACCTGACGAAGGAGCAGCACTATGGAAACTTGTGATTTCAAATAAACCTGTTGGATTATAATCTGCTATCATCCGTCTTTTAACATTGTCCAACCCTGACCAACACTGGTATCTCCACAATCAGACTTTGTGGAGTCACTGCAGATTTCCGAGCATCTGACCCCTTGTAATGACAAGTTGAGATGGCTGGACTGGTTCAGGTTACAGATGATGAAAATAACAAGATGTTGACAGTGTATGATTCAATGATGACAATGCCCTTTAATGTCAATGTGAGATGATTAAATTCTCTCCTGTTGTAGATGAACATTGCCTGGCAATTAAGCGCAATCAGTCCCAGGGTGAATGTTGTCAAGATCTTGGTCCACATTAATATAGACCATTGCAGTGACTGAAGAGTAGTAAATTGTGCTGGGCATTGTACAATGATCAGAAAATGTCCCCATTGCCAACCTTCTGATGTTGACAAGTTCATTGATGTCTGGACCTAAGACACCATCCTAAGGGATCCCTGTAGTGATGTTGCAGGGCTGAGATGATTGGACTCCAGTCACCACAATGATCAAGCTACGTGTTAAGGATGGCTCCAACTATTTACACTGATTTCAATTTTGCTCCTTGATGCAATACTCCACCCAGTGCTGCCTTGATATCACATGTAGTTACTTCCCAGCTCTGTCCCAGTGTGACAAATCTGCTGTGCAGTGAGTTGAGATCAGTTTGAACCCAGTCCAACAATGTGCATCCTTTCCTGCAGTCAGAGGAAGGTGAAGTCACTCTAGGCTGTGACAAGTCAGTGAATACCAAGTTCAGATGAGAAGACAAGTCTCTCCCATATTCCTTGTGTAACCAGGATTTCCCACCTTTGTCAGTGCACTTTGGTTCGGATAACACTGAATCATTGTCCATGTGACTGGCCACTGCCCAATTGCAACAATGATTTTTCCCTGCATGTTCAAAATTCAGGTTACTATAA
Organism: Chiloscyllium punctatum; assembly: GCF_047496795.1. Lineage (NCBI taxonomy): Eukaryota > Metazoa > Chordata > Chondrichthyes > Orectolobiformes > Hemiscylliidae > Chiloscyllium > Chiloscyllium punctatum. Next base: position 43,867,958 of record NC_092790.1, on the reverse strand, counting down.
ACTGGCTGACTGTCAGATTCTGATTTACTGTTTGGTTTGCAGTTGGGAAACACAAACCAAATCATAAAATCCCTATGCGCAGAAGGTCGCTGGGCCCGTAAGGTTTGCAACAAACCATTGAACAACATCCCAAACAGACCCAGAGCCCCCTACACTTTTCCCATTTCCCCCTGGCTAATCCACCCAACCTGCAGAGCTTTGTTTGCGGGAGGAAACCCACACAGACACGGGTAGAATGTGCAAACTCCACACAGACAATGGTGGGTAGAATCAAACTGGGATTCCTAGTGCTGTGAGGAAGCATTGCAAACTGCTGAGGTACCGTGTAACCCTTAATTCCTGCTAATATCCCATGCAGTTTGTTAATCAGAAATCAGAAACACCATCAAAGGAGTGTGGGAGAACACAAAAAGCCCAAAGTCATGGTGTTAAATGGAGCTGAATGAAACTGGAAATTTGTGTGACTGGTTGGAGCAGGAGGTCCTCATGAAAGCTCCTGTATTGTCATTAAAACCCCGGCCACTCATTCACTCCCATTGGCTGGAGGACCAACCACATCCATCATCCACACCCAATGGCTGTAAGACCAGCTACTTCCTCATTCACTACCATTGGATGGAGGACCAGCCACACAACTTCTGTCCACCCACAACACCACACGCTCACTCTCAAAGCCTGGAGGACCAGACCCAAGCAGCTCAGGCATCCAGGCCCATCCTCATTCACACTCATTGGCGGGAGGACCAGATTCCACCAATTTTGTCCCTCGCCCCACACCCCATTCACTCCCAGTGGCTAGAATTCCTAATTCATGGAAATGATGTGGAGCTCATGGTGATGGGGGGGTGGGGGTGGGGGAAGCACACAACAACAGGTTACAGTCCAACAGGTTTATTAGGAAGCACAAGCTTCCGGAGCTCTGCTCCTTTGTCAGGTAGACACTGAAAGCTAGTACTTCTCAATTAACCTGTTGGATCTGGTGTTGTGTGATTATTAACTTTAACTGAAGTTTGTCAGGTACTTGGGTGAGCTATGGGGGTGAGGTTGGTTTGACCACAAAGTACTGAACTGACTTATGTAAAAACAAGGACTGCAGATGCTGGATACTAGAGTCTAGATTTGAGTGGTGCTGGATAAGCACAGCAGGTCAGGCAACATCTGAGCAGCAGGAAAATCGACGTTTCGGGCAAAAGCCATTCATCAGAAATAGAGGCAGGGTGCCTGCAGAGTGGACAGATAAATGAGTGGGGGGTGGGGTGGGTCAAAGTAGCACAGAGTACAATAGGTGAGTGTGGTGGGGATGGAAATGATAGGTCAGAGAGGAGGGTGGAGCGGATAGGTGGAAAAGAAGACAGGCAGGTAGGTGAAGTCATGGGGACAGTGCTGAGCTGGAAGGTTGGAGCAGGGTGAGGTGGGGGAAGGGGAAATGAGGAAACTGGAGAGGTCCACATTGATGCCCTGGGGTTGAAGTGTTCCGAGGTGAAAGATGAGGCTTTCTTCCTCCTGGCATTGGGTGGTGAGAGAGTGGTGGTGGAGGAGGTCTAGGACTTGCATGTCCTCGGAAGCCGGGAGGGGGAGTTAAGATGTTGGGCCACAGGGCAGTGGGGTTGATTGATGTGGGTGTCCCGGAGATGTTCCCTAAAGTGCTCTGCTTGGAGGCATCCAGTCTACCCAATGTAGAGGAGACGGCATCGGGAGCAAAAGATACAATAAATGATCTTGGTGGATGTGCAGGTAAAACTTTGATGTATGTGGAAGGCTCCTTTGGGGCATTGGATGGAAATGAGGGAGGAGATGTAGGCTCAGGTTTTCTGCAGTGGCAGGGCAAGGTGCCAGGATGGGAGGGTGGGTTTTTGGGAGGCATGGTCCTGACCAGGTAGTCATGGAGGGAACGGTCTTTGCGGAAGGCGGAAAGGGATGTGGAGGGAAATATATCCCTGATGGTGGGGTCCGTTTTGAGGTGGTGGAAATGCCATCGAATGATGTGGTTTATGTGAACGTTGGTAGGGCAGAAGGTGAGCACCGGAGACGGGAGGGGGGGGGGGGTTGGTGTAGGAATTCTGTCCTTGTTACAGTTGGGGAGGTGGGGTTTGAGGGCGAAGGTGCAGGATGTAGACGAGATCCGTTGGAGGGTATCTTTAAACACGTTGGAAGGGAAATTGCTGTCTCTGAAGAAGGAGGCCATCTGGTTTTCCTGGGAGCAGATACGGCGGAGGACGAGGAATTGGGAATACGGAATGGCATTTTTGCAGGAAGTAGGGTGGGAGTCGGTGGGTTTGTAGAAAATGTCAGTGTCAAGTCGGTCGTCATTAATGGAGATGGAGAGGTCCCAGAAGGGGACGGAGATGTCAGAGATGGTCCAGTTAAATTTAAGGTCGGGGTGGAAAGTGTTGGTGAAGTTTTTGAACTGCTTAAACTCCTCGTGGGAGCACTAGGTGGCGCCAATGCAGTGTTCAATATAGCGGAGGAAGAGGTGGGGAGTGGTGCCAGTGTAACTACGGAAGATGGACTATTCTCCATTGCCAACAAAGAAACGGGCATAGCTGGGGCCCATACAGTTTCCCACGGCAACCCCTTGGTCTGAAAGAAGCGGGAGGATTCGAAGGAGAAATTGTTAAGAGTGAGGAACAGTTCAGCCAAACGAATGAGTGTCAATGAATGGGTACTGTTGGGGATGTCAGGAGAGGAAGGAATGGAGGGCTTGGAGGCCCTGGTCATGGCGGATGGAGGTGCAGAGGGATTGGATATGCATGGTGAAGATGAGGGTTGGGGGCCGGGGAAACGGAAGTCTTGGAGGATGTGGAAGGCGGGGGTGGTATCTCGAATGAATGTGGGGTGTTCGTGGACTGGGAGGATAGGACAGTGTCAAGGTAAGTGGAGATGAGTTCGGTGGGACAGGAGCATGCTGAGACAATGGGTCGGCCAGAGTCGTCAGGCTTGTGGAACTTGGGAAGGAGGTAGAACCGGGTGGTGCGGGGTTCCTGGACAATGAGGTTGGAAGCTGGGGGTGGGAGATCTCCTGAGGTGATGAGGTTCTGTATGCTCTGAGAGATGACGGTTTGGTGATGGGGGAGGGGTCATGGTCGAGGTGTCTTTGAGTTGGCGTCTGGCATCAGCGGTGAAGAGGTCAGTGCGCCAGACTACCACTGCATCCCCTTTATCTGCTGACTTGATGGTGAGGTCGGGATTGGAACAAAGGGAGTGGAGGGCTGCACATCGTGATGGTGGGAGGTTGGAGTGGGGGAGGGGATAGACAGGTTGAGGCAGTTAATGTCTCAGCGGCAGTTGGAAATGAAGAGATCGAGGCCAGGTAATAGGCTAGCGCGGGGTGTCCATGTGAATGGAGTGTGTTGGAGGCCGGCAAAGGGGTTCTCTGAAGGTGGACGGGAGTCCTGATTGTAAAAGTAAGCTCGGAAGTGGCAGAAGAAGTGTTCGACATCACGGCGTTTATTTTTTCATTGATGCATGTGCAAAGAGGGATAAAGGTGACATGCTCTTGTCTTGGAGATATTCCTCATAGCCAGCCTCCATTCAAAGCCATAAACCATAAAGTACTTTTTCCAGTCAAACTGACATTTGAAATATTCGCCCATAGACTGAATGCACACCTTTCCTTCCGCATGAAAAGGCCAATGATATTCAGATGGCCCAAGAATTAAGATCAGATGTAAGGTTTTGAGATAATGTAAGTGAGAGTTGAGCAAGTCTATCTGCTGACTGTATTGGCTGGAAATATGCAGAAAATGCTGCCTGTGTAGTTGTGCAATGATTGATAAAAACAATGATACCAGATCTGAGGGAAATAAACTTGCAGAGTGTAGGGGATACATCAGGAATGAGAATAAGGGATTCTGCTATAGACAACCAGCTTGGATTTGATGGTCTCTTTCTGTGGTATAATGCATTTTATTTGGACTTGCTTAACTTGCTCTGGTCAAATGCCTTCAGGGATTAAGTAATCATTGAGGTTAATCTGCTCAGTGTTCCTACTCTGACAAATACAGGCTGTCCTTCCACAGCAGGGGATAATGTTTACTGCTTTATACTGGGTTCTGGGGGTTGAGGGGGTGGGTGTCCCCAGTTAGGGTACACAGAACTGAACATTTGCCCGAGGGTGTTCGAACCAGGATTGCAAATACCTCAGAACATCTAGAGCCACACCAATACATGAAATGCTTTCTGACAGACTGAGGAAATAAACTATGTTCCTTCCACAGTCATCAGAGCGATGACATCCATATCCTGGTACAAGGAGTGACTGCACAATGGCTGGTTGGAATCTGCAAATCCTTCCCATTTGATAGAGACATGTGCCATTCCTGGGCAGGGCTGGGTCAAAGGATTCAGACCAAACCACATCTAGCTCTGAAGGTCACTCTGTTTATCAGTGTCAAAAAGTGTGGTGCTGGAAAAGCACAGCAGGTCAGGCAGCATGTGAGGAGCAGGAGAATCGATGTTTCAGGCATAACTCTTCATCAGGAATGTGGGGAGGGGGGTCTCACGACGGCTAACAGATCATTGGAACCTAATTATCAAAAGGTTTTCAACTGGAAACAGCAGCATTAAGACTGGGCAGTAACACACCTACACGGTGTGTGTAACAGTATGCCAGTATTTATCGGAAATGGCAAAACATCAGTGCAGCCACATCTGGGAGAGACTGTGGAAATATGGGGAATGTCAGAAGGGAATTATTTACCCATTCCAACCTGGAAACTGGTCAAACCAGTCAGACTGGGGAGAAGCTGTTCACCTGCTCTGTGTGTGTGAGTGTGAGTGTGTGTGTTTGGTTTGCGGGTATTTGGAAGAAGGGATTCACTCAGGCATCCATCCTGCTGAGACACCAGGGAATTTACTCATTACCACAGTTGTAGGATTTTTTTTCTCTTGTTCACACTAAGGAATGAACAATAGTTTTGGCAATTTTAATGTTAATAAAGTTTTGTATGTAGAGAACTTAGTTTTGGAAATGTTCACAACATCATTGAACATGCACAGATTCACACTGGGTAGAGACTTTTATTTTCCTTTATTCATTCACAGGATGAAAGTGTCGCTGGCCCGGCAGCATTTACTGCCCATCCCTAATTACCCAGAGGGCAGGTAAGAGTCAACCACATTGCTGTGGGTCTGAAGTCACAATGTTGGCCAGACCAGGTAAGGATGGCAGCTTCCTTCCTGAAAGGGCATTAGTGAACCAGATGGTTTTTTCTGACAATCGATTAATGGTTATCATTAGACACTTAAATTCCAGAGATCTTTCATTGAATTCAAATTCCCCCATCTGCTGCAGCAGGCTTTGAACCCAGATTCCCATAACGTTTTCTGCGGTTTTGGATTAACTGTCTAGGAACAATACCACCCCATATCGCTGTCCATCTGCGCAGAGTCAACAGCGATTTTCTGGTTCATCAGGACTGGTTAATCACACATACGTTTGATCAGGAGTTGCAGGAGTTAGATGTTGACGGGACATTGACATCTATCTCTGAACCATGTATTCTGGGGTTTGTTTCTGGTGATGATTGGAAACACCATCAGTCTTGTTATCTTGGGGATAAAAACAGTTTCAATTAGCTTTCTGTTAAATACATGGCAATCAAGTCGATCCCATAATTCTCAGGCAGATTAATTTCTTTAGAAGGATTCTCCATCTCCCCAACCTTCTCCATCCTCACCCCCAACAGTACAATAATCTCACAGAGTCTTTGTGTCTATTAATGAGACAATCTGATCAGCTGCTTCTTTCCCTACTCTATGTCAAGTTGGCTCTTAATCTCCCCTTGCTGCAGTTGTGATCCTGCATCATTGTACAGTGTTGCTCGTATTTCATGTCTTGGTCCATCAGTGTTCATGATACTGCATGTAGTATATGGGGCCAACAGTGTAAGAGTTTAGCACTTTCCTTCCAACAACAGCAGTAGGATTGTACTCCAACAAAAAACTTATGGCACAGCATATCCACCAATTTATCTCTTACCATCAAACCGGAGGATCAATCCTCATTCAACTGAGAGAATTTAGGAGGGCATGCCAGTAACAGCAGCATGAATACCTCAAAATGAGGTGTTAACCTGATGAAGTTACCAAAGAGGTCTACTTGTGTTCCAAACAGCATAAGCAGCAAGTGATAGACAGTGCAAAGCAATCCGGGAAACAACAGAACAGATCTAAGATCTGCAGTCCAGCCACATCCAGTTGTGAATGAAGTCAGAGCACAGCTGGAGTTCTGAGGACAGTTCTCTTTAAGATATTAACCAACAAGAATGTCAGACTGGATTAATTATCATAAACCTCAAGTCCGTTTGATATTCATATATTTACAATCAGTGTTCAATTCACCAAATGTAGCTGAAGGTAAAGATAATCTTCAAGTGATTGTAACAGTGGAGACATCTGAATGCTTGATCAGCAAATTAAAGCCTGTTGTGTTTGGATAGTAATAACTTTAAAGAGATTTTAAAAAGTAATGTGACTTGAGTATAATGGAAGAAGTTGATTGGTAGGGAACTGATAATCTTGTTTTAATCTGAAGTTAATTGAGGATTAGTTAACAAATAAACACATGGTAGGGAATCCCAGCCCCATGGAGTGCACATCCAGTTCCATATGGCAAAACCACAACATTTCTTGTCTGAGTGACAACCACAAGAACACGGAGGTGTCACGGGAAATGTCAGCAACACTCGTTTGCCCACAGCTAAAGTACTGCACTCACTCATAGTCATCACATTCCAGGATTGATGTGATGACACCAGAGAGGGTACATAGGAGATTGATCAGAATGTTTCTACAATTGGAGAATTTCTGCTCTGACGAAAGGCTGGATAGGCTGGGCATGTTTTTTGAGGAGGATGATCTGAGATATAATTGAAGTGATAAAATGCTGAGGAATATATATCGAGTGGATAGGAAGGAGCTATTCATAACAGAGAGGTCAGTAACTCGAGGTTTTAGATTGAAACTAATTCTCAGAAAGGTGGGGGAGGAGAATTTATTTCACTCGGAGATGGTGGGGAGCAGGAACTCATTGATGGGGTGGCAGAGGCAGTAACCAGCATCACATTAGAATAAAAGGAGATGGATGTAACTGAAATGCTTGAACATGCAGGGCTGCGGACTAAAGTCTGCAGAATCGGATCAATGTCATATATTTGACATTTCCCTAGAATATTAAACTCCAGTCAAATTTGAGAATTTGTGAGCATCATCAGATATGAACTCTAAATGTCGGAATAAATTTATCAGAAATTTGCAGCACAGATATAGGTTACTTGGCCCATCCTGTATGTGCTGGCTGCAATAGAACTATCCAGGCTTTTTAGTGTTCTGTACTCACCACTGAGAGCAACAATTTCAGCCTGCCCTCTATGTTGTTATAATCTGTTTTTTAATGTATTTCTTTTACAGTTGCATACCTTGATTCCTGGTTTCTTTCCAAGCCCTAACTCCATTCCCCGTGGCCTTGGGGGACTACCATTTCTGCTGATTAATATCTCCTGCCTTCCCCCATGTGACAAACTGTCTTTTTGTCTCACCCATACCTTGCTCACAACCTGTTACATTTCTGATGGCTCCCAGACCTCTAACTTTCACTGCATCCTCTAGGTCAGTGGCACGAGTTTTGAATTCTCTTCCTCCTGAGATAATCAGAAATCTTTCCGGCTGTAGGTTCCCCCAGATTTTATTTTGAAAAGCAGACCATTTGTGTCAGAGTCAGGTTTTTGTGGGCCTTCATCCATAATTCCGAGCATTTGGGTGTAATTTGTGACCCTACCGCAGATGTCTAACGTTACTGGATAAGCCATGCTATCATGGCCACAGTGTGCAATTTAGGTGGGTTGGGCTAGCCATGTTTAATGAGGGGTTATGGGGGTAGTGTGGGAGAGCAGGTCATTGCAGACTCGATGGGCCGAATAGACTTTTTCTGCACTCTTTCTGTGATTCTACATAGTTGCGGTTGTTGTCACGTTTTCCAAATGTCAGGTTCATTCAACTCAGATACATATGCTGGCTTTATGATTCTGTGGGTGCTCAATCACTCCTTCCCTTCAGTTTTACATCAATTTCACAAGGTATGCGAGGGTGGGAATGAATTTGTAAATATAAATACTCCAACCAAAATTCCTCACAGGTCCGAACTGTTTCTGCTACTTTCATCACTCACAAGGAACAGGAAAATAAAGGTTCTGTCAAATATCTTGCAGGAACATAGCGGTTATAATCACCAGGAAAGGCTTACAGCTCAAAAAGCTATTCTCTAGAAAAGAGGATACTGATAGGTAACCTGGTACAAGTTAGAAGCTTTGTGTCTGTGTTTTCAGAGATTTTTGGTTGAAATCATTGGGATGGAAGCATGTTTCATTGCCCCAGGTCATCAAAGGTGCTATCTAAATGTGCATCTTTTATCTATCTGTGTTAACGATCAGATGGACAGGTCAATGTCTGAGTGTTTTCCCAAACCCCTGATTGAATCGCCTTCCCCCAGAATCTCAGGTGCCTCACCACTCACTGAGTCACAGAGAAACTTTGCCGATACAATGAGAACTGTCTGTGCTGTCACCTCTCCTCGTGCTTCCGCCTAATCCCCACTTCCCTTAATTAAACCCCAGCTGCCTCTAGTCCACCCACATGGGCATGTTGAAGAGCATAACAGGAGAATGGATTGAAACCGAGAGTTCAATAGCCAGAATAAAAGAGGAAGAAGGAAATAAACCGCGTTTGTGGATCCCAGGGGATACAGACACCAGGCTGAGTCCTCTGTGGGCATTCCCGCAGTAATACGAGACAGCATTCCACAATGAGAGTTAAACCCGGGTGGCAGTAGAGGGAGCAACTGAACATTAGCAGGTTTTGTTCAAACACAGGAGGTTTAGATTAGATTACTTTAGATTACTTTAGATTACTTTACAGTGTGGAAACAGGCCCTTCGGCCCAACAAGTACACACTGACCCGCCGAAGCGCAACCCACCCATACCCCTACATTTACCCCTTACCTAACACTACGGGCAATTTAGCATGGCCAATTCACCCTAACCTGCATATCTTTGGACTGTGGGAGGAAACCGGAGCACCCGGAGGAAACCCACGCAGACACGGGGAGAATGTGCAAACTCCACACAGTCAGTCGCCTGAGTCGGGAATTGAACCCAGGTCTCTGGCGCTGTGCCACCGTGCCGCCCCGAAGGTTTGTTCAGACAGTGTGTTAGACATGGAGGTGAAGTGAGCTGTGAGGGGAAATGTTACCACAAGCTACATATGGATAAATTTCATTGGAACAGGAGGAGGCCATTCAACCCCTCAACCCTGCTATGCCATTCAGGATGATCATAGCTGATGTGTGACTTAACGTACAATTGTCAAAACCCTCTAATTTCATCAATAAACTCCCCTGCAACAGACCAGATGAGTATTAGAAAACTAAACATCTGCAAATGCTGGGAAATCAGAAATAAAAACAGAAATTGCTGGAAAAATTCAGCAGGTCTGGCAGCATCTGTGAAGAGTGAACCGTTCGTGTCCAGTGATCAGTCAGGTGACCAGCTGCAGCTAACCTTTCTGCTGTTTCTGTAACACTGGAACAGGTTCTGGTGCGAGGGGAATGAGATTGCCAATAACAACTGAGAAAACAGGAGGACGTCCTCAATTAGAATAAGGGATTCACTTACCGCACCCAGTGGGACACTCACAGATGCAGTCACACTGCGGAGAGGCTGTTCACCTGCCCCACGTATGGGAAGGCATTTATTCGATCTTACAACCAGCTGAGGCACCAGAGGTGGCACAGTGGATTTAGACCCTTCACCCGCTCCATGTGTGAGAAAGGATTCATTCAAATCTCTCACCAGCGGAGACATCAGTGCATTCCCACTGGGGAGAGGCCATTCACCTGCTTTATGTGCGCTAAAGGATTCACTCAGTCCTCTGACCTGCTGAAACACCAGCGAGCTCACTTTGGGTAAAGGTCATTCACTTGCTCCCAGTGTGTGGAGAGATTCACTCAAACGCAGCACCTGCCGAATCCCCAGTGAGCCCACACAAGGGAGAGGCCATTCAGATGCTCAGTCTGGTAGAAGGGATTCATTGATTCATCCCATCCCCTGAGACTCCAGCTTGTTCACACTTGGTAGGAGTTGTTCACCCCTCTGTGTGACAAGGGATTTTTTGCGTCTTCAACACGACTGAAAGACCAGTGAGTGCTCACAGGGAAGTGGTCATCCCCCTGCTCCGCGTGGACGGCAGGACTCTGATTCAGATGTTACTGTCCATCAGAGTCAGGAGTGGACCTTGTACATGATGACACTGTTGGAGTATTGATGTTGTTGTTGGTGTTAATCACATTAACTGGGCTGGAGTTGTCTGAACTTATATTGCCACTTTCTGAACTTCAGGATGTCTCTCTGGGCAGTAAGTCTCCACAAACAAAATGTAACCTAGAGCAGGGATCATCTGTTTTGATTTAAATTGTGATGGTGACACAGCTGCTTCACAGCATCAGGTGCAAGGCTGGAGTCCAGCCTTGATGTACAGCCTGTGTGGAGTTTCCACATTCTCCCCATGATAGTGTGGGTCCCCTCCAGGTGCTCTGGATTCCTCCAACAGCCCAAAGATGTGCAGGTCAGGTGGATCAGTTGTGCGAACTTGTCCACAGTGTCCAGGAATGTGCAGACTAGGTGGATCAGCCATGGGAAATGCAGTGTTACAGGGATGGATTGCACTGGGCGTGATGTTCTTCGGATGGTTGGATGGGTTTGATGGGCCAATGCTCTCCTTCCACACTGTCGGGATTCTATTCGATGATTGAGGATAAAGGCTACACAGAAGGGTGTCCTTGGAGAAGGAGCATGTAGTGTGGATCAATGCTCTCGATGCCTTTAGATAGAGCTGGGCACCGCAGGGGATAAAGTGCTTGATCTCCACAGCTGCCCCCTCCCCACAACTCTACTTTGATTTAGTCTCTTCTCACTCTGTCACTTGTAATGGTTTGCTTGGCCCCTAATGGGCTTTGTTTGGAAATATTCAATTGATTACACAAATGGTTCACCACTGGTGATGATATGTCTAGATTAGAGTGGTGCTGGAAAAGCACAGCAAGTCAAGCAGGATCCGAGGAGTCGAAAAGTCAATGTTTCAAGCAAAAGCCCTTTTCCAGCACCACTGTAACCTAGGCTCTGGTTTCCAGCATCTGCCGTCCTCACTTTCGCCCTGCTGGGGATGATATGTTAACCAAAAGCAAAATGGCGTAATGATGATTTTGATGATGGGAAGGTTGCTGTGATCACATTTCTGGGTCGGAGAAATGGGGTAAAAGAACGCTTCACAGCTCACAGAACGAGAACTGAAAAGCAGTTAAATCAACCAAAGGTTCAGACAGGGAGGGAATATTTCCCTGGAGTTTGAGTTGCTAGAAAGTGATGGTGTCTGGGAATAGACAGGATTTTGTTTTACAAAGGTTGAAAGCTTTAAAACCGTTAAATTCAGACAGTTTACTTTATTTTCTTTAATGTTATTTGCTGTGCAAAAAACTTTTACAACATTTTAAAGCCAAAATTTACAAACCTTGCGTTAAAGATAAATGTTAAATAAAATCCATCAAACCATCCCTCACTGAAAATTGTTGGGGAAGTGCAATCTCCTGCAGAATCCCTGCCCTGCCCCCTTATTCCTACTCGGGCTCCATGGCTATATACATACCTGGGAGATAGCAGCAGGAGGAGACCTTTCAGCCTTTCAATCCTGCTCCACTATTCAATGGGAAACAGCTGACAATCCAGCTCAGTCTCCTGTTCCTGTTGTGTTCCAATCCCCTTTTACTACTTTACCTCGAGGAACTATATCTAAGTCCTCCTTTGGTTTCATTGCCTTTGTTCCAGTGACGTTGCTGTGTTACTGTGTGGGTGTAGGCAGGGGTAATGTGATGGTGCTGCCTCCTGGAGGATGCACTCACCGACCTTCATCATCCTGTAGTAACAGCAATCTGGTTTCAGCAACGAGAGATCGAAACCATTTCCAGGATATGGGCATCACTTGCGCAGCCAGCATTTATTCCCTACCTCGAGCTACCCTTGAGAAGATGGTAGTGAGCTGCTGTCTTGTACCAGTCACAGTCCATTTGGCGCAGATAGATCGACAATACTGGGAGGGACAGTGTTGCAGGATTTTGGCTGCGTGATTCTCTATCTTTGGTTCTTGAAATGCTGGTTAACTTAATCACATGATTTTGAGATTTCAGTCTGCAAATCTTCACCATCTAGCACCCTGTATAAAGGAATATGTACAGATGAGAAATTCAGAACAGACAATTCCAGTTCCTCTGGGCTATCTTTTTACCCCTTCTTCCCCCAAAGCTGTATCTCTCCAGCCCACTTACACTCTCCCAACATTCTGACTCTTCTGCCTCCAAACGTACACCCTCCCCATTCTCATGGAGTTGCTGATAAACAGATCCAGGCCACCAATTCCTATCCCTGGTTAGACTCTGCTCCCTTTATGGGTTCACTTCCTTTCCATTTAGTTGCTGCAAGTCAATAACGTAACAGCAGAATGAAACAGAAGGAAACAAAGGGAGGTGGGCAGCACGGTGGCATAGTGTTTAAATCTGCTACCTCACAGCGCCAGAGATCGGTTCAATTCCCACCTTGGGCAACTGTCTGTGAGGAGTTTGCACATTCTCCCCGTGTTTGCGTGGGTTTCCTCCAGGTGCTCTGGTTTCCTCCCACAGTCCAAAGATGTGCAGGTTCGGTGAATTGGTCACACTAAATTGCCCGTAGTGTCAGTTGTAGAGGAATGGGTCTGGGTGGGTTGCTCTTCGATGGGTCGGTGTGAACTTGTTGGGCTGAAGGTCTGCTTCCACACTGTAAGTAATCTGATCCTGGACAGAATGGGAATCTTCAGTCTGGCAGAATGGGTCAGATCTTTCTTTCTTTCCCATTGGTCGAGTCCCAGTGTTATGACGAGTTGGGGATGGACCTTGGCCCCACATCGTCTCAACCGATCAATGCACAAGCAGATACATTCCTCCTCCAGCCAATCACAGTGTGAAGTACTTTCCCCTAGTTATCCCAAAGCACATGCTCCAAAACCCGCCCACATTCTGCATATTTACAGTGCCGGGTTTCCCCACACACGTGTGGTTCCTGCCTCAGGGATTGTGGGAGTTGTAGTCCCCATGAAGCCACTGGAGCCCTGTCTCTGGAATGTGAATGAAAAGTGTGGGGTGTAAGATGTTGGGTATAGAATCCCCATTCAGATACACAGGACATATGGGCTATCACTGGGTTTTACTGAGACATCTGCTTCCACAACCTAATTTCTGACGTAAAGAACATAAATTCAGCCAATTGCGAGGTGGGGTAGTAGATTTTAAGCAGAGGTGGCTCAGTGGCTGGCACAGCTGCTTCACAGCGTCAGAGACCCGGGTTTGATTCCAGCCTTAGGTGACTGCATGAAGTTTACACGTTCTCCCCGTATCTGCGTGGATTTCCTCTGGATGCTCCAGTTTCCTCCCATCGTCCAAATATGTGCAGATTAGTTGGATTGGCCAAGCTAAATTGCCCACAGTGTCTATGCATATGCTGGTTAAGCCATGAAACATGGGAAATTCAGGGTTATAGGGAATGGATGGGTCTGAATGGGATGCTCATCACAGGGTTGGTGTGGACTCGATGGACGAATACCTTGTTTCTGCACTATAGGGATTCTATTCTATTCACATGAAGAAGAATGTGCCTGTCTCAATCTGTAGTGAATCTGGGGAATTCCCTATTCAAAATGCGGTGGATGCCAGGATAATGAGCAAATTTAATAAAGAGAGGCAGATGTTTAACTTACAATGAGTTAAGGGGTGAGAGAGAGCAGGCGGGAAAATCCAGCTGAGAGCGAGGTGAGCTCAATCATCATCGTATTAAATGGTGGAGTTGGTTCGAAGGGCTGCATTGCCTCTCGTGTGCCCAGTGCTTATCTTCTTACCGTAATAACTGGAAAGCTGAATCCAAAACTCACCATCTTCACCAAAGGAGATTTTCGGAAACAATAGGATAGTCAGGTGGATTAGCGTTCCAAACTTAGAGAGTGAGGAAGCATGTGGGAGATAATGATTTTTGCAATTTTAAACTGAGATCAGATCGTGATTTATGGTTTTAGACTGCGTAGTACATTCACAGCGTCCAGAATACTCTGTTGTTAATATCTATCCTGTACTTTATTACAAAGCCAAGGTCTCTTACAATGAAAACCAAAACACCCAGGCAACATCGCCTCACCTCGTAATCTGACAAAAGACTTGTGATAAGTATGGTTGAAGTTAGAATACAGTTGGAAAGCGGGAAGATTAAATCCATTCCCAAGATCCTGTGCTTAAACAAAGGAGACTACAATAGGATGAGGCAGGAGTTGGCGAATGTAGACTGGAAGCAATGACTTTACGGTGGGACAGTTGTCAGACAGTGGAGGAATATCAAAGCAATTTTTCAAAGTGCTCAGCAAAAGTATATATCAGTGAAAATGAAGGACTGTCGGAAAAGGAGTAATCTGCCGTGGGAGGCTAAGGAAATAAGGTACTCCATCAAATTGAAATAGAAGGCATACAGATTGGCAAAGACCAAGGAGAAATTAGGAGATTAGAAAAACTTCAAACATCAACATAAAGCTTGATGGGATTGGGGATAACAAGTGACGAGTAGCCATCCCCAAGGACAGAGTAGCAGTTTACACTGCTAGAGGGCAACCTATTGTGTGGGGATCATATGGCCTCTGTAATTGTTGAAGCACTTAGCTGTTACCATAGAGATCATCCTGAACAAGTTAAAAATCACAGCACACTCCAAAAGTCTGTACTTCCAAATAAAACTGTTAGACTATAACCTGGTATTGTGTGGTTTTTAATTTCTGGATTAGTGGTGTTGGAAAAGCACAGCAGTTCAGGCAGCATCCAAGGAGCTTCGAAATCGACGTTTCGGGCAAAAAGCCCTTCGTCAGGAATAAAGGCAGTGAGCCTGAAGCATGGAGAGATGGGCTAGAGGACGATGGGGGTGGGGAGAAAGTAGCATAGAGTACAATGGGTGAGTGGGGGAGGGGATGAAGGTGATAGGTCAGGCAGGAGAGGGTGGAGTGGTTCGGTGGAAAAGGAGATAGGCAGGTGGGACAAGTCCGCAGAAGTCATGGGGACAGTGCCGAGCTGGACGTTTGGAACTAGGGTGAGGTGGGGGTTAGGAAGTGAGAAAACTGTTGAAGTCTACACTGAGGCCCTGGGGTTGAAGTGTTCCGAGGCGGAAGATGAGGCATTCTTCCTCCAGGCGTCTGGTGGTGAGGGAGCGGCGGTGAAGGAGGCCCAGGACCTCCATGTCCTTGGCAGAGTGGGAGGGGGAGTTGACATGTTGGGCCACGGGGAGGTGTGGTTCATTCGTGCGGGTGTACTTTGTCCACCCCACCCGAACCCCGGCTCCTCCACATCAAAATCCTGATAGACAGCCCCACTGAAACTGAAGTGTCTGTCAGGTACTTGAGGGAGCCAAAGGGGCGTGGGGGGAGGGGTGTGTGGTTTAACCACAAAGTGCTGAACTGAACTAGACTTTTGAACTGCCGTTGCCATGGAGATAATACTGAGAGATCGTTTGTATTCAAAGTCACAAACCACAAAAGGTAGAAGAATGGGAGCCATACATCGGAAAGGCAGGGAGTCACCTGATACTGTCTCGAGGTGTTTTGCATGTACACTATCCAGGTAACTCCCATGTCTCGTCAATAAAGACTCAAAGAAGACCTCTCAGAGTTCTGTACCTAGTTATTCCTATTCAGCAGGGTTCAGGAATATGAGTACACAGCAGTCAGTCTTCACAGTGGAGGATACGAAGAACATGCCAGTAATGGATAAGGAGTCTGAGGAAGGTGAAGAACTAGAAATAACCATTATCATGGAAGAGTTAGAGTTGGGCAAGCAAATGGAGCTAAACGTATACAAGTCTCCTTGCCCTGATGGAATACATCCAGGATACCAACAGAGTTAGGGGGAGAAATAGCAAATGCATTTAGAGTTGAACATAGAACATAGAACATAGAACAATACAGCACAGAACAGGCCCTTCGGCCCACGATGTTGTGCCGAACTTCTATCCTAGATTAAGCACCCATCCATGTACCTATCCAAATGCCGCTTAAAGGTCGCCAATGAATCTGACTCTACCACTCCCACGGGCAGCGCATTCCATGCCCCCACCACTCTCTGGGTAAAGAACCCACCCCTGACATCTCCCCTATACCTTCCACCCGTCACCTTAAATTTATGTCCCCTTGTAACACTCTGTTGTACCCGGGGAAAAAATTTCTGACTGTCTACTCTATCTATTCCTCTGATCATCTTATAAACCTCTATCAAGTCACCCCTCATCCTTCGCCGTTCCAACGAGAAAAGGCCGAGAACTCTCAACCTATCCTCGTGTGACCTACTCTCCATTCCAGGCAACATCCTGGTAAATCTTCTCTGCACCCTCTCCAAAGCTTCCACATCTTTCCTAAAGTGAGGCGACGAGAACTGCACACAGTACTCCAAATAGCATCATACAATTATAGCATCATACAGCAGAGACAGGCCCTTTGGCCCAAACTGGCCATGCCATCCACGCTAACCCCATTTCCCTGCACTTGCCCCATATGCTTCTGAAACTTTCCTATCCATGTATTGTCCAAATGTCTTTTGCACGTTGTTAACATACCCACCTCAACCACTTAAACTGGCAGCTCATTCCATATACATGCCACCCTCTGTGTAGAACAGTTGCCCCTCAGGTTCCCTTATATTCTTTCTCCTCTAACTTTATCCTGATGCCCTCCAATCCTTGAGTCCCTGGGAAAAAGACTGAGTGCATTCACCTTACCCATGTCTCTCATTGTCTTATACACTTCTGTAAGATAATCCCCCTCGGTTTCCTGTGCTCTACACAAAAAAAGTCCTCGCTTGCCCAACATTTCCCAGTAACTCAGACCCCTGAGACCTGGCACCATCCTTGTAAATTTCTTCTGCACCTTTCCAGTTGAATAACTGAAACCTACACTGCACTCATCAAATTTCCCGTGTTTCCCCACGGCACTGGAACCGACGTGTCAACACCAATGGATTACAATCAATGTATGATAATACACTCCGTTCCAACAATTCCATTTTCATAGTGTTTCCCATGAATCAGGAATCCTTTTGTCTTTCTTGGTTCATGGTTAATTATCCTCATACAAAACTAATCTGTAGCTTAACTATTCCTGGGAAATGTGCCATGATCTTTTAGACTTTCAAAAACCAATGAAATCTCTCTCCACAGTCCCCACGCTAACATGGACTTCGCTGCCTCAGTAATGTTTCCAGTCACACTGACATTTGAAATATTCGCCCACGGACAGAATGCACACCTTTCCTTCCAGATGAAAAGGCCAATGATACCAGATCAGCACGGATCCAGTAACGACCACAATTGAACATAAAATTCAATTTGAATTTCTCAACTGCAAATCCCCCCTTTCAGTACTCTACAGCAGAGAAAAAAGAAAGTGCTGGAGATCCTCAGCAGGTCAGGCAACATCTGAAATGGTGACAGATGCAGGAAACATTGCAGCCTTGAAGAAGTGTTTATGTGATCACACCAGGCACGTGCGCTTGATGACCAGTATGGAGAAGATGGGAGAATTGTGTTCAACAGTTTTGTACCAGAGACTCTGACCCCATTTTATTCCATGTTTCTCTGAGTTTCCCTCTTTTCGGAAGCAAGCAGGAGTGGGAAGCAGTGGAGAATGTAAATGATGTGTGACCTTCCCTAGTGAGAGGATTCGAGTACCGGAGCAGGGATCACTTTCGGGAAGGGCCTTGGTGAGACCACACATGGAGTACTGTGTGTACGTTTGTTCCCATTTCCCAAGGAAGGCTAAACTGGATATTGAGAGAGAGTAAAGGAGAGTTATCAGACTGAGTCCACGGATGTGGAGATAGTTAAGGGCTGCAGGTGCTGGAAGTCAGTCTATACAATGTGGACCTGGAAAAGGGCAGCAGGTCAGTCAGCATCAGAGGAGCAGGAAGGTTGATGTTTTGGGTCAGGACACTTTGTCAGTCCTGTTGAATAGCCCTGACCCGAAACGTCAACTTTCCAGCCCCATCGTATTCATGCTGGTCATCAAGCACCTATTTATTGTTATGCCACGTTCTGGGACTCAGCGTGTAACCGATATTGTAGTGCTTGGTGTGACTTCTTCAAGGCTACTGCATTGTTTCCTGCATCTGTCACCATTTCAGATGCTGACAGACCTGCTGAGGATCTCCAGCACTTTTTTGTTTTTATTGCAGATTTTCACCATTTTGCTGCAGCATTTAGAGTCATAGACATGTATAAAGCTGCAGATTTTGTTGACTGATTCCTGGAATGGCAGGACTGATGAATGAATAGGTACTCATTCTTCGTTTAATCCTCCTTTTTCTTTCGCTTTCTGAGCCACTGACGACATCACTGATATTCTACCTCCCATTCCCTGAACTGAATCTGACCCATCTAAGCCTACACTTTAGTTCCCATTCCCCTTGCCAGATTTGTTAAAACCTCACCAATGGAACTGCAAAAGCGCTCATGAGGAGATTTCTCCCAGCTCTGCATAGGGGTATCCTGTAAGGCTGGTATATGTCCCACCCAGAAACAGTCCCAGTGCTTGAAGAATCTAAACCCTTCACTGGTGCGCCATTCCCCCAGCCACATATCCAGCTGATCTGCCCTCTTATTCCTGCTCTCAGTAGCACACGGAACTGGGTGCAAGTCTCGCGTTGTTACATCTCAGGAGCTACATTTTAATGCATCGCTGATATCCCTATATCCAGGCCCTCATCCCTTTGTTTAGCGATGTCGTTGTTATTTGTGTGTTCCACCACCACTGGCTGTTTAACCTCCAGCTCCCGAAAGTCCTGCAGCCGCTCCATGATATCGCGGATCCTAGCTTAATGGAGGTAACATACCATCCTGGATTCATGTCTGTGGTCACAGCAGTGCCCGTCCTAACCCTGAGCATTGAATCCTCTGTCACTATAACTGTGTTTCCTCTCTTTCCTCCCGCTCTGTGGTGGCATGAACCTGGCTGTTGCTGATTTCCTGAGAAGCCACCCCACCCATTCCCTCCCTTTGAGAATCCCAAGCACTATAAATTATCTGTTTGAGAAGGGGATGACCACTGGGAACTCCTGCACTTCCTTCCTAAGCCTTTTACTTGATCTGATGGTCACCCATTCCCTTTCTGCATTTTGTGACCCTCACCTGCAGTTTGACTAACTCATTAAACTCGAAGCGTCCATTTTTTCCCAAATTGTACAAGAGGAGCACACCACGAGTCTGAGGTCTCCTGTCACAACATCTCTGTAGATTCATCTCGTTACTCCCATTAAGAGAATTTAAATGAGTGAGCAAACATGTCTATTATAATAAAAAAATCTTTACTTCAGCTGATATGTCATACTTTAAAAACTTAAATACTCCGCAGGTATCACTGACAAACTGGCTGTTCCCATTGCGACCATGTAAATTCCTGAATGGCCTTATCTAAACCTGAATTTCAAATTCACATTCTCCTTGTCTCACCTCACTCTATTTACACCCGACTCCAAAACAATCATTGAGCCAAGCAGCACTCACAGTGCAGCCCCGTCATTTCCATTGTCTGCTCACACCTACACACCCTCAGGCTCCTGTTCTGTTCCAATGCATCTCAATGGGAGCTCAGAACCAGCATTGCATCTTTCAATTCAGCCCTTTGTAACCCCAGAGTCAAAATGGATTTCAGCAGTTTCTGAATGAACAGACAGCTGTTCAGAATCTGGAACATGCCACCTGAAATGGTGCTGGAATTTTAGTCCAAAAGGAGTTTCAATGAGAAATTTGTAGGGAATTGGAAGTAGGGAGTATACAGATTAACATCATAAAGTGAATGATTGAGACTAAATCTGATAGTTCCTGCAAAGAGACGAGGTGTAATTTGGATAAATCTGTGCTCTCTCTCAGGCCAATACCTCCTTCCACAGCTGCAGGGCCAAGAATTGAGCACATACCCCAAGGGTGATCCAACTTGAACATTTTTCTGCTTTTTGCTTGACAAAAATAGTGGAGATGTTTTACCACAGACTGAACAGACAAGCCTTTCTCCTACCACAGTTAAATGCCAATGATCTTCAGATTCTAATGACTCCACTGACTGTAGAAACTAGTTTTTGAGATCCCAGTCTCAATTAGTATCCTATAAAATGAATTCGCAAAACAAAGCTCACAGTCAGTTTAAGATAGATAGTGAAGGCAAACACTCCTCTTGGTATGTGTTTATGTGTAAATGTTCCTCTGCAAATCACCCCGCCCCCACCCAGGCAGAGGACACGTGCATGCGCCTTGATGTACCTTGCCCCAAATAAAGATGGCGGCCATAACCCAGGACCTCTCACTGCCTGAGGCCCAAGCCATCTTCCCCTTTGCTGCAAACGTGAGACAAAGATTTTCGAATTCAGACTAACGACCTATACAGAGTGGAACTAAACCATCCCCCCCCCATCTACACTGATAAATTTCATCCAGTTTCTGCTGCCATTCTCCATTTTCCACCTCCTGCAAACACCAAGGGTCATCACGGATCCAGTGACGCTTCCTCAATAGCGATGACAGCTGGGAAAATTAGAATCCCTACAGGAAACAGGCCCTTCAGCACAACAATTCCACACCTACCATCCGACGTTCATCCTACCCAGACCCATTCCCCTACCCTATTACTCTCCATTTCCCCAGACTAATGCACATCCCTGAACACGACGGGAAATTTAGCTGGGCCAATTCACTGTACCTGCACATCTTTGGACTACAGGAGATAGGGCTTAAACAGTAACTAATAGGTGAGGACAGAGCGCAAAGAGAGACAGGAACATTTGAAAAGACAAAGTAGTGAATAACGGTACAGCTTGGAGGGTGGAAAGCTGTTAGTGGAGAAGAGAGGAACTCAGTGGTGGTGTTGGAAATGGTGGCTGATGATCTACGTTCAGCTGCAAAAAAGTCCCTGAGCTTCCAGTTGCCTGCCACGTTAATGCACAAGCCTGTTCCCTGGCCAACATCTCTGTCTCATGCTTACTGCATTATGAAAGCTGGCAGAACACTCCAGAATATACCAAATGGCTTCCTCTTTCAAGGACTGCAATTTCCCCTCCCATGTGGTCAACAATACTCTCCAGTGTATCTACTGCTCTTCCCGTACCCCTGCCCTTGAACCCCACACCTCCAACCGCAACAAGGAGAAAACCCCCAGTCCTCATCTTCCAGCCAGATACAATGCATCATCCTCCGCCATTTCCACCACCTACAATCAGACCCCACCACAAGAGATAGATTTCCCTCCCGACCCCTTTCAGCATTCCACAGAGACTAATCCCTCTGCAACTCCCTCATTAGGTCCACGGTCCCCACCAACCCACCCTCCACTCCCGGCACCTTTGCTTGACACTGCAAGAGGTGTAAAACCTGTGCCCACACCTCCCCCTCACCTCCATCCATGACAACAAAGGATCATTCCACAGCCGGCAGAGATACTTCTGCACATCCAAATACCTCACCTATAGTGTCCTTTGCTCTCAACATGTCTCCTCTATACTGTTGTGACAGGACGGCAAATTGAAGAATATTTCAGGGAACATTTCTGGGACACATGCACCAAAAAATCCCACAACCCTGTCGCCCACCACTTCAAAACTCCCTCCCACTCTGCCAAGGACATACAAGTCCTGGGCCACCTCCACCACCCCCAAACCCCATCCACCCGACGCCGGGAGGAATAACATCTCATCTGCCGCCTTCGGACCCTTCAACCACACGGCATCAACATTTCCTCATCTCCCTCCCCCCATCTTATCCCAGACCTAACCCTCCAACTCGGCACCACCCTCTTGAACTGTCCCACCTGTCCATCTTCCTTCCCAATTATCCATTCCACCCTCTCACAATGACCCCCTCCATCTACATATACCTATTGCCTTACTAGCTCCCTTCACAACAACCCCACACAACCTTCTTATTTATCTCTCAGCATTCTTACTACCCCCACTATTCCCGGCATTCCAGACGAAGTGCTTATGCCGAAAACACCAATTCTCCTGCTCTTCAGATGTGGCCTGACCTGCTGTGCTTTTCCAGTACCACACTTTAACGCAAGCTGGAGGAACAACACCTCATCTTCTACTTGGGGACCCTACATCACTCTGGCCTCAACATCAAATTCAATAATTTTAGTTCCTAAATTCTCCCACGTCCTAGTGTCCTAGCCCCCACCCACATACCAGGCCTTGTTATCACATAGCCTACCATTACACACGACCAATGGTTAGCCACTAGCAGTCCCCATAAACAGCTACTCACCCTCCCCCAGCCAGATCGTTATCCAGTCCTTTGTCCACCTGCTCCCATTTCTTTCTGTGGACTGTGGCCCCATTTATCATTTACTCTGCAACTCGTATCTTCTGCATGTAAACCGAAATTTATTTTCAGTAACATCAGTTCTGAGGAAGGGTCATCGGATCCGATATGTTAACTCTGACATCTCCTCACAGATGCTGGCAGACCTGCTGAGGTTTTCCAGGGCCTTCTGGTTGTTGTGTCTGATTTACAGCATCTGCAGTTGTCTTGGTTCTAATTTACCCGGAATTTCTTATTCTGGTCTAGCAGCCTAAAACCACGTGTTTATAAACCCGTCCAGTCCACACTAAGTCTATTTCTCTCCCAGTCTCTGCTGTCTCTCCCATTCCCTCAGAGACCCCTTCACCGTGTCACTGTGCCTGCAGGCATCATGGTCATCAGTTGGCCTGCTGGACCCACCCCTCACTCATCCCCAATTGGCTAGACGATCACCCAACTCTCCTATTGGCCTGAAGCTGCTGTCAGTCATCCAGGCCCCATTGTTATGTGGTGGTGGTATGCTCCCACGAGCATCGGAGGTTGAAGGGTGATCTTACAGACGGTTATAAAATCATAAGGGTCATGGATAGGATAAATAGACAAGGTCTTTTCCATGGGGTGGGGGAGTCCAGAACGAGAGGGCATAGGCTTAAGATGAGAGGGGAAATTTTTAAAAGGGACATGAGGGGCAGCTTTTGTCACACTGAGGTTGGTGCATGTATGGAACCTTCGGTCGGTGAAGTAGTGGAGGCTGGTACAGTTACACCATTTGAAAGGCATCTGGATCGGCCTATGAATAGGAACGGTGGAGAAGGATGAGGGCCAACTGCTGCCATAGAGTTGGATTATGTTAGGATATATGGTCGGTATGGACGAGTTTGAACGAATGGTCTATTTCTGTGCTGGAATCTCTTTGCCTCCATGACTCTGCCCTGGGCTAAGCTTCATCATTAACAGTGAATTGGGGTGGTATCACAGAGCACAGATGCTGAGGGCTATTCAGCCCATTGGCGCTGTAATCTCTCCCTCTGGAGATGCTGCAAATCTGTCCCAATTCGCCTCCCTTTTGTCCACAATGTAAAATTCCAAATCTGTTTTGAAAATAACTACAGAATCTGCATCCAGCTGCCGTTCAAATTGTTCCAGATACTCAGAACTTACTGAGTTAAAAAAACCTTCATATTTTTACTGTGCATTATTTGCCAGTTCCCTGAAAATAGATACTAAATATTGTGACAATGTTAATAACTTCTCACTGTGTATCCTGGAAACAAATTTGTTCCTGCTCCAAATCACTGCTTGACCTTCTCAGCTCCAAGGAGAATTATCCGAGCTTCTGCTAACTCTCCATAAAACAGAAACTTACCTTAATTTTAATTTATTCGTGTCCTAGAGATGTAAAGCACAGAAATAAAACCTTCGGTCCAACCTGTCTATACCGACCAGATATCCTAAATTAATCACGTCTCATTTGCCAGCACTTGGTCCATATCCTTCTAAACCTTTCCCAATCGTGTATCCAATTATACCTTTTAAATGTTGTAATTGTACCAGACTCCACACTTTCTCTGACAGCACATTTCATACACGTACAACATTCAACTTGAAAATATTGCCACTTAGATCCCTTCTAATTTTTTTTCACTTTCAGCTTAAACCTTTGCCCTCTAGTTTTGGGCTCACCTAACCTTGGGAAAAGACCCTGGGACTTCACCCTATCCATGGCCCTCACAATGCTCCAGGGGAAACAGCCCCAGCCTATTCAGCCTCTACCTATAGCTCAAACCCTCAACCAGTTATACATATTTTCTGAACCCTTTCAAATTTCACAATATCATTCCGACAGTGGGGAGACCAGAACAGAAAGCACAGTTCCAGAAGTGGCTGAATCAATGTGCTGTAGAGCCTCAAAATGACGTCACAACTCCTGTACTCAATGCACTGACCAATAAAGATAAGTACATCAAACACCTTCTTCATTACCCAGCCTATGATTCCACTTTCAAGGAACTATGAGACTGCACTCCAAGGTGTCTTTGTTCATTAAGTGTACAAGTCATACCCTGATTTGCTTTTCCAAAATGGAGCACCTCCCCTTTATCTGATATAAATGACATCACCCACTCACAACCTGACAGCCCATTGCCCGTCGCAGAGTTGAAAAATGTAGTGCTGGAAAAACAGAGCAGGCCAGGCAGCATCCGAGGAGCAGGAGAATCGACGTTTCGGGCATAAACCCTTCTTCGAGGACGTAAGCCTAAACGTGGATTCTCCTGCTCCTCAAATGATGCCTGGCCTGCTGTGTTTTTCCAGCACTACATTTTTCAATTCTGAACTCCAGCATCTGCACTCCTCACTTTCTCTTATTGCTCATCACAGGCCTCCAATCCAAAAAGCAACCCTCCCCCAGACACTGACTGCTCAGCACTGTTAGAGCTCATGGAATACAGGGAGAACTGGCCATTTGGATGCAAAACTGGCTCAAAGACAGAAGACAGAGTAGTGGTGGAGGGTTGCCTGTGACCAGTAGAGTGCCACAAGGATCGATGCTAGTTCCACTACTTTTCATCATTTATACAATTGATTTCTATGTGAGCATTACAGGCATAGTTAGTAAGTTTGTAGATGACACCAAAATTGGAGGTGTAGTGGACAGCGACGCAGGTTACCTCAGATTACAAGGAGAACTTGATCAGATGGGCCAATACGCAGAGAAAAGGCAGATGGAGGTGGTTGGCGCCATTGGACGCGGGAGAGGGCAGGAGGCGCCTTGGACAGGTGGAGGGTGAGGGTTTATGGCGGGGGAGCAGTGTTAGACGGGAGGGATGGGGAACGGGGTTGGACAGGGTTTGGGTGTGGGGTCGGTGTTGGTCGGCAGTGGGGGTCAGGCTGTGGGCAACGTTGGAGGTCAGGCTGGGGTCAGTGTGTGGGCGTAGGTGTAGGTCAGGTTGGAGTCGGTGTGTGTGCGAGCGATCGGGCTGTTTGCTGCTGCAATCTCCTTAAAAACTCTGAGCCCCAGAGGAAAGGCATTTATTCAATTCACCGAGTAATTGATTATCCAGATGAAAAGAGTACCCACCACTACTCTGTCTTCTGTCTTTGAGCCAGTTTTGCATCCAAATGGCCAGTTCTCCCTGTATTCCATGAGCTCTAACATTGCTGCACAGTCAGTGTCTGGGGGAGGGTTGCTTTGGATAATAGTTCGTTTGGATAATCGAAGATTCTCTGTCGGTGGGTATACGAATTGGAAGGGTTGAGAGGGATATGGGCCAAGTGCTGTCAGGTGGTCCTAAATTTGGACCGAAGGATCTGTTTCCGTGCTGTACATCAGGATGACCTTCCAGCCAATTTTGTATCCAAATACCTTGCTCTCTCCGTATTCCATGTTGTTGAACTTACTAACCAGTCTGTTATGTGGAACCTTGTGTCTTTCTGAAGTCCAGGTTAGTGATTTCCATGCACAAAGCCATGCTGACTCTCACTAATAATTTCCTACCTTTCCAATTACATCTAAATCCTGCACTTTAGAATCCCCTCCAACTGACTTCAGGCTAACTGGTCTATAGTTGATTGGATTTTCCTTATTACCTTTCTCAAATAATGGCACCAGTCTTCCAGCACTTTGCCTGTGGCGAACTAAGATACAAATATCTCAGCGAGCGGCCCAGCAATCACTTTCTTAGCTTCCAACAAAATCCTGGCATACACCTGATCAGATTCAAGGGTTTTATTTATCCACCGGGATGCATTTTAAGACATCCAGTACCTCCTCTGTAATTTGGACAGTTGTCAAGTTATCACTATTTATTTCTCCGAACTCTCTCGTTTCCATATCCTCTTTCACTGATGTGAAAGACTTGTGATACAATCTTTCCTACATCTTGAGGTTCCATAGGCAGCCTTGTTGATCTTCGATGGTCCTTATTCTCTGGTTACTCTTTTCGCATTAGCATAGTTGTAGAATTTCTGGATTCCCTTTGAACCTATTTCCCAAAGCTATCTCACGTCACGTTTTTGCCCTCCTGGTTTCACTATTGTACTCCTAATACTCCTCCAGGGATTCACTCAAACCTAGCTGTCTGTACCTACCATATCCCTTCTTCATTTTCTTGACCAGAGCCTCAGTTTCTCTCGACAGGTAGCATTCCCTACACCGACCATCCTTGCCCTTAACAGGAGCATACTGTCTGTGTACTCATTGTCGCAGGCCATTGGAGGGAATGGCAGATGTGGACAGGGAAGCAATCCTTCTCAGTAAAGAGGTAGTTTTGGGAAAGATAACAGCCTTAAGATAAATGGGTATCCTCGCCCTGAGCGAGGAAAAGAGATCGGCGGGGGCGGGGGGTGGGGATGGGGGGTGGGGGAAGGTGAGAATAGCAAATGCGCTCGTGATAATTTGCTAAAATTTGCTGTACTCTGGGATGGTTCTGACAGATTGGAAAGCTGCAAATGCTTTTTCAAAAGGACACGTTGTCTTAACTTCCACCGTGGAGAAAACGCTTGAATCTCTCAAGGAAGTAATAACGAGATATCTGGGTAGAAATTGTCTCATTGAGCAGATGCAGCATGGATTTGTGAAAGGCTGGTTATGTTTAACACATTTACTGGAATTATTTGAGGACAGGAGGAGCACGTTGGACCAGGGGAAGCTGGTGGAGGTGGTGTATCTGGAATTCCAGAAGGCATTCGACAAGTTGCCACACAAAAGGCTTCTATATAAGGTAAAGATGTACGGCATTTTGGGTAATGCATTAGTACGAAGAGAGGATTGGTTTACGAACAAAAAATAAAGAATGGCGACAAATGGGTGCTTGGACTAATGTTGGGACCACACCAGAGGACACTGTGAATCTGCACAGGGATGCAGAAAGGTTAGTTGAGTGGGTAAGGATCTGGCAGAAGGAGGACATTGTTGCGAAATGTGAGGTTATCCATTTTGGTCAGACTAACAGCAAACTGATGATGAAATGGTGAAAACTTGCAGCATGCTGCTGTGCAGAGGGAGCTGGGTGTCCTTGTGCATGAGTCACAGGAAGTTGATTTGCAGGTGCAGCAGGTAATTAAGGCAGTGAAGGGAATATTGTCCTTCGTCGCTAGAGGGATGGTTATGCTGCAGCTGTATAGGGTGCTTGTGAGGCCACACCTAGAGTACTGCGTACAGGTTTGGGCCCCTTCATCCAGGAAGGATGGACTGGCACTAGAGGGGATGCAGCGGAGTGTCACTAGTTTGAGTCTGGAGTTGAGAGGGTTGCCGTATGTGGAGAGATTGAGTAGACAGGTACAATGTACATTGGAATTTCGAATAATGGGAGGTTGTATAGGAAAGAAATTATGAAGGGAGTAGATAAGATGAAAGCAGGGAGGTTATTTCCATTGGGGACGGGGCAAGTTTGGGAGCATAGAGTCAAAATAAGGGGATGTCAGATTTAGGACTGAGTTGTTGAGGAACTTCTTCACCTAAAGGGTTGTGAATCTATGGAATTCCCAGCTGAGTGAAGCAGTTGAGGATATCAACTTGAATGCCTTTAAGGCAAAAGGTAGATTTGTGATCAGGAAAGGAATTGAGGGTTATGGCGAGAGAGCAGGGATGTAGAGCTGAGACCATGAAAAGATCAGCCCTGATCTTATTGAATGGCACAGCAGGCTTGAGGGGCCAGATGGCCTCTTCCTGCTCCTCTTCCTTATGTCCTTATGCACTTTCTAGCCGTGCCTTTACCTGGGAATAGCTTCCCGCAAACGAATATCAAATGTTTTTGCCTCATGCCATTAAAATTG
This sequence comes from Chiloscyllium punctatum, assembly GCF_047496795.1. NCBI lineage: Eukaryota > Metazoa > Chordata > Chondrichthyes > Orectolobiformes > Hemiscylliidae > Chiloscyllium > Chiloscyllium punctatum. The sequence goes on along the minus strand of NC_092790.1, from coordinate 43,839,749 downwards.
GCCTTTGTCCAATTTAGAACCTTTACTTTTAGATCTGGTCTATTCTTTTCTTGGAAGTATTTTAAAACTAATAGAATTATCAGAGAACCCCAACACCGTGGAAGTAGGCCATTTGGCCCATCATCTCCATACTGACCCACAGAGCGTCCTACCTTATTCCTGTAACATTGCATTTCCCATGGGTAATCCACCCAACCTGCATGTCCCTGAACACTATGGGCAATTCAGCCTGGAAAATCCACCTAACATGGACCATCCTGAAGGATATTATCAAATTGGAGCAGGTTGAGAAGACATTTACAAGCATTTGCCTTGAATAAGCCCATTTGCCTTCCCTGTCAGGCCTCTTGCATTGAATTAAATGTAGTGTAACTGGTCAGTCCCACCTCGTTCTGTGCCTTGCCCTTGCGTGCCTTGACTGTTTGACCTCCAAACTGTACTAGCCTCAGACTTGCCTCTTTTCTCACTCTGTCTTTGGGTTTAACCCTACTCCCTCACTGGATTAATGCCTCCCAAATATTGCTAGCTAACATCCCTGTCTAGATATTAGACAACTTCCAATTCAGGTGAATCCATCCTTCTTATGCAGGTCTACGCTACGACAGAGTAGATTACAATAATACAAAAATGTGAATCCTTCTCCCCTGCGTCTTCTCCTCAGCCACTTATCCCAGCTCCACCTCCTCTGTAATATGGACATTTTTCTAGATGTCCATCCAATTCCCACATTCTCGATTCTCCATGTCCTTCTCCACAGTAAACACTGATGCAAAATACTCGTTTAGTATCTCCCCAATCGCCTACAGCTCCACACATAGGCTGCCTTGCTGATCTTTGATGGTCTCTGTTTTTCCCTAGTTATCGTTTTGTTCTGAATGTATTCAAACAGCCCTTTGGATTATCCTTAACCCGACTTACCAAGCCTTCTCCTGTCACCTTTTTGCCTTTCCGATTTCTCTCTTAAGTATACTCCTTCTGCCTTTATACTCAAAGGCTTTTTGGATTGGGATAAATGCAAAATATTATCTCTTGATAAAACAAACTACGGTAGTACTTACACTATTAAAAGTTAGGCATTGTGTAGTGCTATGGAACAAAGAGACGGAGGAGTTCAGGTCCTTGAAATCTGTGGCACATGTAGATAGGATGGTTAAGAAGGTGTTTAGTACACTTACATTCATTGCTCAGATATTTGATTCTAGGAGTTGGGATGTTATGTTGAGGTTGTACAGGATGTTGGGGAGGTCTCTTCTGGAAGTCTGTGCCCAGTTCTGGCTGTGCTGTTATAGGAAGGATATTATTAAATTGGAGGAGGTTCAGAAGAGATTTACAAGGATGCTGCCATGAATGGAGCGATTGTGTTATAATGAGGGGCTTGATAGGCTGGGACTTTTTTCACTAGAGGGTTGAAGGTGACCTTATTGGAGGTTTATAAAATCATGAAGAGTGTAGATAAGATGAATGGCTGGGGGAAGGGGGGAGAGGGGGATTCAAGACTCAGGTGCATTCATTTTGAAAAGAGATGAGGAAGGTTTGTAAAAAAGACATTAGGGACTTGTATTATTTTGACACGTGTGGAATGAACTTCCAGAGGAAGTGTGAGCTGTGAATATAATTACAATATTTAAGAGACATTCAGTTAAGTACGTAAATAGGAAATATTTGGATGGACGTGAACCAATTGGAGGCAGGTGCGATCAGATTGGTTTGGAATTATGGGCGGCATGGACTGATTGGACCACAGGGTCTGTTTTCATGCTATATAACATTATGACTGGAATGCTCACTCTCTCTAAATTCCTCCATCCTCACAACTCTCCTGATTGCTGTTACCTCATTCAGCCTCACAACTCTTCCCTATCTCTATAATTCCTCTCTAGCCTCAGACCCCTCACTATCTCTGATATCAGAAACATCTCAATCTCTAACATCCTCCAATCTCACAATTCACGCTATTTCTAATCTTCTCCAGTCTCATCACCCTCCCAAACTCTAATCTTATCCACCCTCACAAATCTGTGAAGTGACATTCTTTAATTCCAGCCTTCAGGATAGCCTATTTTTAAAATACAGAATCCTGCACCCTGAGCTACACAATGTCTTACTTAACCTCACCGTCTCATGTTCCTCCCAAAAACCTTAACCCATCATGTATTATCTATTTTAATATCACCTTTTCTGACCTGGTTTCTAATGTGGCTTCTCATATTCCCATATTAAGCGTCTGTGGTCAACACGACAGAAAACGGTTCTGTGGTCCATCGGGTCTATGCTGTAAAGAAATCTACCGACGAAATATCCTTATCCCATTTTCCAGCACTTAGCCCACAGACCTGTCAGCCTTGGCATTGCGAGTATGTCCTGAAATACCTCTTAAATGTTTCGGGATTTCTGTGTCTCCCACCCTTACAGACAATGAGGTTTAGTGCAACTGTTGCTCGATGATAACATCACCCACAGGAACACAGAGTAGCTGGGTCCTTCTCCATGGTCAACACAGAGGAGAAATAACTCATGCGATTCTGCATATATATGTCCATGAAGAGTCCTATTCTCACTATAGTTATTCTTTTTCCTTTAATGTGCTTCAAGAACCTCTTTGGAATCACCCAAATCTTCTCAGCCAAGGTCATCTGCCCTCCTGATTTCCTTCTTCAGTAAACTCTTGTATCCACTATTTATTCCCAGGGATTCCCTTGACCCCAGCTGCCTGTACCTGAGCCATCTGCCTTTTATTTCTGGTTAAAGCCTCAATGTCTCTTGTCATCCAGGGTTCCTTATTCCTGCCAACCTTGCTCTTCACACTCGCAGGAACGTATACTCTTGAACTGTAGCTGTCCCACATTGAAAGAACTTCCACCTACCAGAGGTCCCTTTGTCTGCAAGCAAACTTCTCAAACCAACCCCTGCAAGCTGCTGGCTAACTCCGTCAGAATGTGTTTTGCCCCAATGTAGAACTAGCACCTGGGGAAGATTTTGTCTCACTCCACAATGATTACAATATTAATAGAACTATGGTCACAGGTTCCAAAGTGCTCCCCCACTGTCACCTCACTCCAAAAATTCTGATGGGTTGTTTACCTTGTTTTTCGAAATAACTGGACAACACCATCAGCATCTCAATGTTCACTTGTGAGACTTTATCTCTTCCATGTGAAGGAATGGGACCCAGAAATCTCCATTTAATTTGGTTCCCATCAAAATTCCCAGGAACCGTCCTGCCCAGGTTATCAGTGTTCCCAGCTAACTCCAGCAAGGCACAGAAAGGATTCAAAGTTAATCTTCACTGAAACGGTTCTCATGTAAATATTCCAGATTAGTTTGAGAATGGACTTAGATCTGGAGGAAAGCATCCTCGAAGTACCCCCATCGAACCATCTAGAGACTGACAGCACATAGTGTTCTCTCAGTGTTGTCACAGTCAAATACACAAAGGAAGGGATTAAACATTAATACCTCCATCTATCTGACCTAATCTGGGAGAGATGGGTCAGGGAGTGGGAGATTGCTTTGTTGGGTAGGGGTCAGTCAGGGAGGGGGAGATTGCAGTGTTGGGTAGGGATCAGTCAGGGAGGGGGTGAGTGCAGTGTTGGGTAGGGATCGGTCAGGGAGGGGGTGAGTGCAATGTTGGATAGGGATCAGTCAGGGAGGGGTGAGTGAAGTGTTGTGTAGAGATCAGTCAGTGAGGGGGAGATTGCAGTGTCGGGCAGGGGATCAGTAAGGGATGGGGAGATTGCAGTGTTGGGTAGGGATCAGTCAGGGGGGAGATTGCAGTGTTGGGTAGGGATCAGTCAGGGAGGGGGAGATGGCAGTGTTGGGTAGGGATCAGTCAGGGAGGGGGAGATTATCGTGTTGGGTAGGGATCAGTGAGTACAGTATTGGGAAAGGATTACTCAGGGAGGGGGAGATTGCAGTGTTGGGTAGGGATCAGTCAGGGAAGGGGAGATTGCAGTGTTGGGTAGGGATCAGTCAGGGAGGGGGAGATGGCAGTGTTGGGTAGGGATCAGTCAGGGAGGGGGAGATTATCGTGTTGGGTAGGGATCAGTCGGGGGGGTGAGTACAGTATTGGGAAAGGATTACTCAGGGAGGGGGAGATTGCAGTGTTGGGTAGGGATCAGTCAGGGAAGGGAGGATTGCAGTGTTGGGTAGGGATCAGTCAGGGAGGGGGAGATGGCAGTGTTGGGTAGGGATCAGTCAGGGAGGGGGAGATTATCGTGTTGGGTAGGGATCAGTCGGGGGGGTGAGTACAGTATTGGGAAAGGATTACTCAGGGAGGGGGAGATTGCAGTGTTGGGTAGGGATCAGTCAGGGAAGGGGAGATTGCAGTGTTGGGTAGGGATCAGTCAGGGAGGGGTGAGTGCAGAGTTGGGCATGATCGGTCAGGCAGGGGGAGATTGCAGTGTTGGGTCGGGATCACCCTGGGCGGGCGATATTGTAGTGTTGGGTTGGGATCAGTCAGGGAGGGGAAGATTGCAGTGTTGGGTAGGGATCAGTCAGTGTGTGGGAGATTGCAGTGTTGGGTAGGGATCAGTCAGGGAGGGGGTGGGTGAAGTGTTGGGTAGGGATCGCTCTGGGCGGGGGATATTGCCCTGTTGGGTTGGGATCAGTCAGGGAGGGGGCGATTGCAGTGTTGTGTAGGGATAGAAGGAAATCAGGAGGGCAAAGAGGGGACATGAGTTCACTTTGAGAAATAGGGTTAAGGAGATTTCGAAGGGCTTTTACAAATGCATAAAGGCCAAAGGGTCACTTGGGAGTGAATAGGGCACCGCGAAGTTCAAGACAGCCTGCACGTGGAACTGCAGGAGATGGGGGAGATACTGAACAAGTATTTCCTGCAGAGAAGGACATGGAAGATATAGAATAGGATGATGGATTGGGAAATAACATTAGGAAATAGATGATGTCATCTTGCAAAATGTCCACATTACAGAGGAAGAGGTGCTGGATGTCTTGGAACGCATAAAGGTGGATAAATCCCCAGCAGTTTATCAGGTATACTCTTGATCTCTGTGGGAAGCTAGAGAAGTGATTGCTGGGCCCCGTGCTGAAATATTTGTGCCATGGATAGACACAGGTGAGGTGCCAGAAGACTGGAGGTTGGGCTAACGTGGTGCCACTGTTTAAGACTGGTGGTAAGGACAAGCCAGGGAACTACAGACTGGTTCGCCTGACGTCAGTCGTGGGCACGTTGAAAGACGGATACATGAGGGATAGGAATTACATGTATTTAGAAAGGCAATGTCTAATTGGGGATAGTCAGCATTGCTTTGTGCGTGGGAAATCATGTTTCAAGATATTGAGTTTTGTGAAGAAGTAACAAAAGGATTGATGAGGGCAGTGCGGTGGATGTGAGTGATATAGACTTCAGTAAGGTATATGTAAAGTTTCCACATGGGGGATTGGAGAGCAAGTATACATCTCATGTAATACAGGGAAAACCAGCCATTTCGATACTGAACTGGCTCAAAGCTAAACGAAGAGGGTGGTTGTGGAGGGTTGTTTTTTCAGACTGGAGACCTGTGACCAGTGGAGTGCCACAAGGTTCGGTGCTGCGTCCACAACTTTCCATTAATTATATAAATGATTTGGATGTGAACATAGCAGGTATAGTTAGTAAGTTTTCAGATGACACCAAAATTGGAGTTGTAGTGGAGAGTGAAGAATGTTCCATCACATTACAATGGAATGGTGAACTGATGGTCCAATGGTCTGAGGAGTGACCGACGGAGCTTCATTCAGATAAATGGATGGTGCTGCATTTTGGGAAAGCAACTCTTCGCAGGACTGATACACTTAATGTTAAGGTCCCAGGGAGTGTTTCTGAACACAGAGACCTTGGAGTGCAGGTTCATTGTTCTCTGAAAGGAGAATTGTGGGGCGATAGGATAGCGAAGAAGGTGTTTGGTATGTTTGTGTTTACTGATCAGTGCATTAACTAGAGGAGTTGGAAGGTCATGTTGTGGCAATACAGGACATTGGGTAAGCCAGTTTTGGAATATTGTGTGCAATTATTATCTCCTCCCTATTGGAAGGATATTGCGTAAATTGAAAGGGTTCAGAAAAGATTTACAAAGATGCTGACAGGATTGGAGGAGTTGAGCTAAAGGGACAGGTTAAATGGGCTGGGGATATTTTCCCTGGAATGTCTGAGGCTGAGGGGTAACCCATATGGAGGTTTATAAAACTATGAGAGGCATGGTTAGGATTAACAGACACGGTCTTTTCCCTGGGGTGGGGTAGTCCAGAACTGGAGGGCCTAAGTTCAGGATGAGAGGGGAAAGATATAAAAGGAACGTAAGGGACAACGTTTTGATGTGGAGGGTGTTGTGTGTATGGAATGACCTGCCAGATGAAGTGGTGGAGACAGGTACTATTACTGCATTTAAAAGGCATCTGGATGGGTATACGAACAGGAAGGGTTGAGAGGGATTTGGGCTATGTGCTGGCAAATGTGATGAGATTATGTTAGGATATGTGGGTGGCGTGGATGAGTTGGACCGAAGGCCCTGTTTCTGTGCTGTCCATCTCTCTGACTGTAAATGTTTTCCACTGTCCATTTCCAGCCATACACTTCACTGTTTCCCCTGTTTACCTTGGTCAGTTCTCCTCTCAAACACATGTCAATGGCTTTGGTTGTGATTGTAGGGTGTGCTTTATGGTCACTTTAACAATTCATCATCTCGCTGAATTCCACTACACTACAATTTCCCAGCGGATATCTCAGGGTGACATTACTCCTTCCCTCAGTGTCATCACCCAACGGTCGATCTGAGATAGTCACATCCCTGGCCGTTTGCACAACGTGTTATTCAAAGAAACACTGACAGAAACATTCAAAGAGGTGTTCGGAGAACATCACTTTTGCCGATGTGACTGTCCCAGATTATACAAAGACTGAAGTCTCCCAAAATGATCACAGTGCCTTTGCAGTTCACAGTAATTCATTGGAATGTGTAAAAGGGTTTAGGAATGAAATGCTGTTTGGCAGCCTCTAAACTCTTTACTGCTTGTGTTTTTGACACGTGATACCCAGAATCTGCATTCAGGCGGATTCAGCTTTATCATCTGAGGCCAAATGCTTTCTCAGTAATGCCTTTGGTACCCATTACTGTCAGGGTTACCCATCCTGCACTCCCTGAGACCCCTCAAGGAGGTGTACAATAGAATATTCATGTTCCACTTTTTGTTCACCGTGTCACCACCAAATCTCATTTATCTCTGTGCCACAGTCCATCCACCTAATTGCAGAGACTTTATCCAGTCCAAAAAAGTACATTACGATTGACTCTTTCCACAATTTCTTGTCACAGTCCAATTCACTGATGTACAGTTTCATTTAAACTCTGTCTCTTCCTGTTCCTTTCTGCTTGTCTTCAGCTCGATTGCCATTTCTCTTTGGATTTGGAAAGCTCCTTTCACCTGAACCCTTGCCCTGCATCCTCTCTGTCAGTTTAAAGTCCTGTCCGTAAGCCTACCGACATGATTGACCAGGACACTGGTCCCAGCAATGTCACTCATGGGATGTTGCTGTCTCTGGTTGGCCAGCATCGCATGCCCACCCCCAGCTGCCCCTGAGCTGAGTGCCTTGCTGGATCATTACAGAGAGCAGTTTAGAGTCAACTCCATCACTCTGGGTCTGGATCATGTGTAGGCCAGACCCGCTGCCTATAACAGATTTCCCTCCTGAAAGGATATTAGATAGTTAGATGGGTAAACTGGACCCCGGGGTTCACATCACATGAACAGCTCGGTGAAAATAACACGAGGCCATCACCTGTCCCACTCATAGCTCACCCGTCACTGTTTACTGATCCCAGTGCACCATGAATCACAACCCTTTCATCATGACCATTGTGTGATCCTGATACCGTCCTGCACGCTGGTGATATAACTTTGTGTCTCTCCATGTGGTATCCCTCACTGTGTGGGTCTAATTGCTGCCTCTGTCAGGGTCTTTCTCACTTGCAGCTACTGCAGACACCCTCCATGTGGTATCCCTCACTGTGTGGGTCTAATTGCTGCCTCTGTCAGCGTCTCTCACTCTTGCAGCTACTCCAGATCCTGAGTCAACAGAATTCTCCACTCTAGAGAGACGCAGCAGCACAGGCCAGGGATGGAGACTGGGATTTTCCAGGTCTCTGTGGGATTCAGTGCCATTCCCCATCTGTAACCCTCACTTCATTAGTCTAATTTCCCATTCTGTCTGTTTCTCTGTCTCCTGCAGGTAATCAGGATGTCCCTGTCTCAGCCGAATTCCAAACTCCTGTCTCGTCCATAACGGCATCAAAGACGGTTGGTCAGCCAGAAAGCGATGGAGAGGGAGGTCTGGAGCCTTCAGTAAATCCTGCAGCCGATAAGATCACTCACAGTAACCAACACAGGGAGGCGTTACTGGCCTTCTGTATTCAGATCCGGAAGACAGGACATAGATACAGAGCTGGGTAAGGAACAGCTACATTCTAGGCTTCATTCCCACCATCTTGTAAGGGTCCTGCTCTCACCTCTGCTACTGGTCCTCCCTGAGACATCTCTCTCTGTCTCTCTCTGACTCTGTCTCTTTTTCTCTATTCGTCTCTCACTCCCTCACTCCCTGACTCTCTATCTCTCACCATCTCACTCTCATTCTCTCTCTCAGCCCCTCTCTCACCTTCTCTCTCTATCTCTCTTCCCCTCACTCACTCTCTGCCTCACCCACTCACTCACTCTCCACCTCACCCGTCTCGCTCACATGACTCGCTCTCTCTCCCCCTCGCGTGCCTCTCACTCATTTCCCTCTCTCTCTAGCTCGCCCTCTATCTTTCCATATCTCGCTCTCCCCCTCTTTCTATCTTTCTCTCTCTCTGTTTCTCTCTCTTGTCCACATATCACACTCTCTCTCTTGACCTCTCTGACTCTCTCTCATTTCCGTCGCCTCACTCCTCACTCACACTTGCACCTCTCTCTCTCTCTCTCGCTTACCCCGTCTCTCGCCCATCTCTCTTGCTCGCACCTCGCTCTCCCCATCTCTCACCCCTCACTCTCTCTCTGCAATTTCTCTCATTTTCTCCACCATCTCTGCCCCTCTCTCTTCCCCCTCTCCCCCCCACTCTCTCTCCCCCACTCTCTCCCACTTCTCTCTCCCCCTCTCACTCACCCCGCTCTCTCACCCCTCTCTCTCCCCCTCCCCTCACTATTCCCCTCTCGACCCCCTCTCTCGATCCCCTCAATCGACCCCGTCTTTCGATCCCCCTCTCTCAACCCCCTTCTCTCGACCCCACTCTCGACGCCCTCACTGGACCCCCTCTCTCGACACGCTTCTCACGACCACTGCCTTCGAAAGCCCTCACTCGACTCCCCTCTCTCGACCACCCTCTCAAGACCCCTCTCATTCGACCCCCCCCACTCGTCCCCCCTCGACCCCATCTCTCGACCCCTGCACTCGACCCCTTTCTCTCCCGTTCTCTCTCTCTAATCAATCTCTCGCTAACCACTTTCTCTCCCCTATCTTTCCCCTTCTCTTTCGACTTCTCTCTCCCCTATCTCTCCCGCTATCCCTCCCCAATCTCTCCCCAGTCTCTCCCCTTATCTGTCCCCCTTATCTCTCCCCTTATCTTTCCCCGGTCTCTCTTCCCCTCTCTTTTCCCTCACTCTCTCTTCCCCTCTCTCTCTTTCCCCCACCTCTCTCTCCCCATTTCTCTCTCACTTACCTCTCTACCTCCCTCAGCTCTCTCCCCACACCTCTCTTTCTGCCCTCTCTCTCTCCTCTCTCTCTCTCCACCACACTCTCTCTCCCCCTTCTCTCTCCCTCTCTCTCCCCCTCTCTCCCCTCTCTCTCCCTCTCTCTCTCCCCCTCTCTCTCTCCACCCCCTCTCTCGCCCCCTTCTCTCTCCACCCTCTCTCTTTATTCTTCTCAATACTGCCCTCTCACTACCCCTGACTCTCTACCCCTGTCTCTCCTCTCTCTCTCTCCACTCTCTCTCACCTCTATATCTCCCCCTCCATCTTCCCTCTCAGCTCTCTCCGTGTCTTCTATTTACGTCTCCCCGCTCTCTTCCCCACTTTCTCCACGGTCTCTGTCTTCCCCTCCTGCTTTGTCCCACCCCTCTCTCCCCACCGTCTCTCTCCGCCTCTCCATCCTCACCCTCTCTCTCTAGGTCCCCCTCGCTCTCTCCTTCTCTCTCCCCCTCTCTCTCTTTCCCCATCTCTTGCCCCCTCTCTTGCCTCACTCTCTCAGCTTTCTCTCTCTTGCACCCTCTCTCCCCCATCTCTCCTCCTCTCTTCCCACTCTCTCTCTCTGCCCCCGTCTCTCCCCCTCCCTCTCCCATCTCTCACTCCCCTTCTCTCCCCTCCTTCTCTCCCCCTCCCTCTCTCCCCCTCCCTCTCTCCCCCTCCCTCTCTCCCCCTCTCTTGCCCCCTCTTTCGACCTCTTCACTCTGCCACGTCACTCTCCCCCCTCACTCTCTCCCTCTCTCTACCTCGCCCAATCTTTATCCCCTGTCTCCCCCCTCCCCTCACACTCGACACACACTCTCTCCCCCCACTCAATCCCCCACTCACTCCCCCACTCTATCTCCCCATCCTGTCTCTTCCCGTCTCCTTCCCCCTCTCTCTCACACCCTCTCTGTCTCCCCTCTCGCTCGTCCCCCTCTAGCTCGTCCCCCTCTCTCACCCCATCTCTCGGCCCTCGCTTTCCCGCTCGCTCTCACCCTCTCCCTTCCCCTCTCTTTCTCCCCCTCTCTCTGCCCGTTTCACTCACCTCTCTCTCCCCCCACCTTGCCCCCTCGCTCTTGCCTCTCTCTCTCCCCCTCTCCCTCCCGCTCTCTCACACCCTCGCGGTCTCCCCTTCTCGCTCGTCCCCCTCTCTCGCCCTCGCTTTATCGCTCACTCTCCCCCTCTCCCTACCCCTCTCTTTCTCCCCCTCTCAAGCCCGTTTCACTCACCTCTCTCTCCCCTTACCTTGCTCCCTCTCTATCTCCCCCGTCTCTCTCTCCCCGCTCTCTCTCCCCCTCTCTCTCCCCCTCTTTCTCCCTCTCTCTCTTCCCCTCTACCTTGACCCCTCTCCGTTGGCCCTACTCCCCTTTTCACCCTCGTTCTCACTGCCATTCCCTCTCTGCCCCTCTCTCTTTCCCCTCACTCTGTTACCCTTCTCTCCCACTCTCTCTCCCAATCTCTCTCTCCCCCTCGCCCCCTCTCTCCCCATCTCTCTCTCTCCCTCCTCTCTCTCTCCTCTCTCTCAACTGTCTCTCTCCCTCTCTCCCCCTCCTCTCTCCGCCCTCTCCCTTGACCCTCCTCCCCTCTTTTGCACTCCCTCTCTCTGCCCTTCTCTCTCTTCCCCTCTCTTTCATTCCTCCTCTCTCTCTTCCCCTCTCTCTCTTTCCCCGACCTCTCTCACCCCCTTCTCTCTCCACCCTCTCTCTTTATCCTTCTCAATACTCCCCTCTCACTACCCCTGTCTCTCTCTCACTTACCTCTCTCTCTCCCCACCTCTCTCTCTCGCCTCCATCTCTGTCTCTCCCCCACCATTGTCTGTCACCCGCTTCTCTCTCTCTCCCACCTCTCTCTCTTCCCGCTCTCGCCACCCCCTCATCCCTTCTCTCTCTCCGTCTCCCCGCTCACTCCACCCTCTCTCCGACCCCGTCCCTCTCTCTTTCCCCCTCTCTCGCCCCAATCTCTCGCCCCACTCTCTCCCCATCTTTCTCTCACCTCTCTCTCTCTCCCCTCTCTCTCCCCCATCTCTCTCTCCCTCTCTTCCTCCTCTCTCTCTCTCTCCCCCACTCTCAACCCACTCTCTCCGCCGTCCCCCACTTCCCTTTGTTCTCTCACTTCCCTCTCTCTCCCCTCCCTCTCTCCCTCTCTCGCACCCCTCTCTCGACCCCTTCTCTCTCACCCCTCCCTCTCTCCCCTGACTCTGTCAACTCACTGCCCCTCCCCCCTCATTCCCTCTCACTCCCTCGCGCTCTCCGCGCTCTCACCCTCTCTATCTACTCCTCTCTCTCTCACTCCCTCTCTCTACCCCTTACTCTCTCTGACCCTCTCACTTCACTAACTCTCTCCCCACACTGTCACCGAACCTTCTCCCCTCTCCCTCCCTCTCTCACCCTCTCACTCTCCCCCACTCTATCCCCCACTCTTTCTTTCAATGTCTACCCCCTCTCCCCCACTCTCTCCCCACACTCACTTCCCCCACTCACTCACCCCAATATCCAGCCCCTCTCTCTTCCCCTTCTCCCTCTCTTTCTGCCCCTCTCTCCCTCACTCTTTCCCCCATCACCCCATCACTCCCCCATTCTCTCCCCCACGCTTTCCTCCGGTCTCTCCCCCACTCTCTCCCCCTCTCTCTCGCCCCTTCTCTCTCCCCCACTCTCTTGTATCCCTCTCTCGCCCCCTCACTCGAACCCTCTCTCACCCACCATTCTAGCTCCCCCCCACTCTCGCCCACTCTCTCTATTGCTCTCACTCTCCCCCACTCTCTTCTCCCCGTCTCCCCTCTCTCCCCCACCACACTCTCTCCCTCTCTCTCCCTCTATTTCTTCCCTCTCTTTCCCCCTCACTCACCCGCTCTCTCTTCCCCCCTTTCTCTCCAGACTATCTTTTTCTGCCCCCTCTCCCCACTCTCGCTCTCCCCGTCTTTGTCCCCCTCTCTCAGCCCTCTCTCTCCCTGCTCTCTCTATTTCCCCTCTCTCTCCCCCTCTCTTGCCGGCTTTCTCACCACGTCTCGCTTCCTCACTAAACACCCTCTCTCGTCCCCTCTCTCCCCCTCTCTCTCTCTCGCACCCTCTCTCTCTCCCCCCTGTCACCCTCTCTCGCCGCCACCTCTCGCCCGCCTCTCTCGTCTCATCTCGTGCCCCCTCTCTGCCCTCTCTCTCCTCTCTCTCTCCCTCTCACTCTCCCCATCTCTCTCCCCTCTCTCTCCCCGCGCTCTCATCCCTCTCTTACCCCCTTTCTGCCTCGTCTCAAACCTCCTCCTTCGCCCCTTCATCTCTGTCCCCCCTCTCTCCCTCTGTTTCTCCCCCTCCCCGTCGCTCTCCCCTTCTCTCTCCCCCCACTCTCTCCCCCCTCTCTCCCCCACTGTCTTCCTCCTCAATCTCACCCCCCGCTCTCTCACTCCCGCTTTCTCACCCCCACTCTCTCACCAAAATCTCTCCCCTCTCTTTCCCGCTCTCTCTCTCACCCTCTCTCTCCCCCTCTATCTCTCCCCATCTCTCTCCCTCTCACTCTCCCGCTTTCTCTTCCCCCTTTCTCTCCACACTCTCTGTCTCTGACCCCTCTTTTTCCCCTATCTCCCCCTCTCTCGCGCCCCTCTCTCACCCCCACTCTCTCACCAACCACTCTCCCCTCTCTCTCTCCCCTCTCTCTCCCTCTCACTCTTCCGCTTTCTCTTCTCCCGTTTCTCTCCACACACTCTCTCTCTGCCCCCTCCCCCGCTCTCTCGCCCCCCTCTCTCACCGCCATCTCTCGCCCTCACTCTCCCCCCTCTCTCTCCCCCTCACTCTTTTCCTCTGTCTAATCCTCTCTTGCCCCCCACTCTCTCCCCCTCTCTCGCCCCAACTCTCTGCCCCCTCACTCTCACACCCCGCTCTCTCATCACCGCTCTCTCACCTCCGTCTCTCCCCTCTCTCACCCTCTCTTTGTCTCTCTCGCCCTCTCTCTCCGCTTCTATGTCTCCTCCCTCTATCTCTCCCCCTCTCTCTCCTGCTCTCTCTCCCCACCACTCCCTCCCCTCTGTGTCTCCCTCTCTCTCTCACCCCTCTCACTCACCTCCACACTCTCCCCATCTCTCTTTCCCCACTTTCTCACCCAGCTTCTGCCCCCCTCTCCCGGTTTCTCTCCACTCTCTCCACCCTCTCTCCCTTTTCCCTCTCTCTCCCCCTCTCTCTCCCCCACTCCCTTGCCCCCTCTCGATCCCTCTCTCTCTCACCCCCCTCACTCACCCCCACACTGTCCCCATCTCTCTTCCCCCACTTTATCTCCACGCTTCTGCCCCCTCTCACCCGCCCTCTGTCGCCTCTCTCCACCTCTCCCCCTCCCTCTCTCTCCACTCTCACCCACCTCTCTCTCCCCGTCTCTGTCCTTCTCTCTACTCCTCTCCCTTGCCCCTTCTCCCTTGCCTTCTCTCTTTCCACCTTTCGCCCTCCCTCTCTCGCCCCTATCACTCTGCCCCTCTCTCTCCCCTCACTCTGTCACCTCACTCTCCCTCCCTCTCTCACCCCCTCTCTCCCCATTCTCTCTTCCTATCTCCCCCTCTCTCCCCTCCCTGTCTCTCTTCCCCCTCTCTATCTCTCTCCCGCCTCTCTCCATCTTCCCTCTCTATCCCCCTCTATCCCCTCCTCTCTCCACTTCTCTCTACCGTCTATCTCAGCGCCTCTCTTGACACCTCTCTCTCGCACCCCCTCTACCCCCTCACTCTCTCTCTCCCCTCTCTCTCTTCACTAAATCTCCCCCACTCTGTCATCTAACTCTCTCCCACTCTCTCTCACTCCCTTTCTCCCTAACCCTCTCCCTCCACCACTCTCTCCCCCACTCTCTCTCCCTCCACTCTCTCTTCCTCTCTCTCTCCGCCTCTCTCTCTCCCTTCTCCCTCTCCCCCACTCTCTCCCTTGATTCTCTGTCCCCCACCCTCTGTCCCCCTCCGTCTGGCACCCACGAGCTCCTCTCTCTCTCCACCCCAACTCTCCCCTCTCTCTCCCCCACTCTCACCCTCTCTCTCCCCCCTCTGTCTCCCCCCCTCTCTCTCCATCCTTTCTCTGTCCCCCTCCCTATGTTCACCTCCCTCTGTCTCTCTCTACCTCTGGTCACCTTCCTCTCTCCCACTCTCTCTCCCGTCTCTCCCCCATGACTCTCCCCTCTCTCTCGCCCACTCTCCCCCCTCTAACCCCTCTCTCCTCTCCCCTTCTCTCCCATCCCTCTAACCTCTCTCTCTACCCCACTCTCTCATCCCCTCTCTCTACCGCTGTCTCTCTCTACCCCGCTCACCCTCTCTCTCGACACCTCAAACTCTCGCTCCCCCTTGCTCTTCACTAAGTCTGTGGCCTTAGTCTCTCCCCCTTCTCTCTCCGTCTCTCACTCCCTACCTCTCTCACCCTCTCACTCCCCCCTCTCTCCCCCTCTCTCTCCCCCCACTCTCACCCTCTATCTGTCCCCCTCACTCCACCTCCCTCGCTCCCTTCCTCTCCTTCCCCTCACTCTCTCTGCCCGTCTCTCTCTCCCGTTCTCCCGTCTCTCTACCCTTCTCTCTCCACCTCCCTCTGCCCCTCTCTCTCCCCCACTCTCTCCCCCACTCTCTTCCCCCAATCTCACCCGCATCTCTCTTCCCTCTCTCTCCCCCGTTCTCACCCCCTCTCTGTCCGCCTCTCTCCCCCTCCCTCGCTCCTTCCTCTCCTTCCTTCTCTCTTACCCCGTCTCTACCCTCTCTCTCCCTGTCACTCTCCCCGTCTCTCTCCCCTCCCTCTCCCCCACTCTCTCTGTCTCTCTTCCGCCTCTCCCCGTCACTCTACCCGTCTCTCTCCCCTCCCCCTCTCTCTCCCCTCTCTCTCACCCTCTCTTGCCCCCACTCTCTCCCCTCTCTCGCCCCCACTCTGTGCCCCCTCTCTCTAACACCCCGATCTCTTAACACTGCTCTCTCACTCCCTCTCTCTCACCTCCCTCTCTCCCCTCTCTCACCCTCTCTTTCTCTCTCTCGCCCAGTCTCTCCCCCTCTATCGCTCCCCCTGTCTCTCCCTCTCCCTCGCTCGCTCTCTCTTCCGCCTTTCTCTCCACACACTCTCTCGCTCTCCGCCCCTATCTCTCCCCTCTCTCTCCCCTCTCTCTTCCTGCTCTCTCTACTTCCCCTCTCTCCCTCTCTCTCCCCCCTCTCACCCCCTGTCTCGCCCCCTCTCGCCACCCTCTCTCGCCCCCTCTCTCGCCCCCTCTCTTACTCCCCTCTCTCTCTACGCCTATCTCTCACATCCTCTCACTCCTCCTCTCTCTCAACCCTCTCTCTCCCCTCTCCCTCACCCCCACTCGCCCCCCCCTCGCCCGCCTCTCTCGCCCCCTCTCATGCCCCCTCTCTCCCCGTTCTCTGCCTCACTCTCGCCATCTCTTTCCCCATCCCTCTCCCCATTTCTCTCCCCTCTCTCTCCCCGCGCTCCCTCGCCAGTCTCTCACCCCCTTTCTGTCCCCCCTCTCCACCTCCCTTGCCCCCTTCATCTCCCTCCCCGTCTCTCTCACCGTCTCTCTCACCCCTCTCCCTTTCTCTCTCCCCATCTCTCTTCCCCCTCTCTCTCCCCCTCCTTCTACCCTCTATTTCCCCCTCTCTCTTCTCGTCTCTCTCCCCCCTCTCTCCCTCTCTCTCCCCATCTCTCTCATTCCCCTCTCTCTCACCCCCGCTCTCTCTCTCACCCCCGCTCTCTCGCCACCTCTCTGCCCCTCTCTCTCCCCCTCTCTCTACCCCTCTCTCTCGCATCCTTTCACTCCCCCTCTCTCTCCCCTCTCTCTCTCTCCCCTCTCTCCCTCCCCTCTCTGTCACCCCCTCTCGTCCCCCCTCGCCCCGTCTCTCGCCCCTTCTCCCCCTCTCTCTCCCCCACTCTCTGCCCCCTCTCTCATTTCGCTGTCTTAGCACCGCTCTCTCACCCCCTCTCTCTCACTTCCCTCTCTCTCCTCTCTCACCCTCTCTCTCTCTCGGCCGTCTCTACCCCGCTATCGCTCCCCCACTCTCTCCTTCTCACTCTCCCGTTCTCTCTTCCGCCTTTCTCTCCAAACTCTCTCTCTCTCTTTCCGGCCCCTATCTCTCTCCCTGTCTCGCCGCCCTCTCGCTCCCTCCCTCGCCCATCTCTCCCTCCCCCTCTCTCTCTACCCCTCTCTCTCGCATCCTCTCACTCCCTCTCTCTCTCCCCTCTCTCCCCTCTCTCTCAGCCCCCTCACGCCCCCCTCGCCCGCCTCTCTCGCCCACTCTCTCGCCCTCTCTCCCTCTCTCTCTCCCCCACTCTCTCCCTCTCTCTCTTACCCCCCTCACTCACCCATACCCTCTCCCCATCTCTCTTCCCCCACGTTCTCCCCCCGCTCTCTTCCCCTCTCTCCTCTCTCCCATTCTCTTTCCCCTTTCCCTCTCTCCCCCTCTCTCTTGCCTCTCTCTCTCACCGTCTCTCTGCTTCTCTCTCCCTTCTCCTTTGCCCCTTCTCCCTTGCCTCCTGTCCTTCCTACTTTCGCCCTCCCTCTCTCGCCCTAATCTCTCTGCCCCTCTCTCTGCCCCTCTCTCTCACCTCACTCCCTCACCTCACTCTCTCTCCCACTCTCACTCCCTCCCTCTCTCACCCCCTCTCTCTCCTTTCTCTCTTCCCACCCCTCTCTCCCCCTCCTTGTCTCTCTACCCCCTCTCTATCTCTCTCTCGTCTCTCTCTTCGCTAACTCTCTCCCCCACAGTGTCACTTAACTCTCTCTCCTCTCTCTCAGTCCCTCCTTCCCTCACCCTCTCCCTCCTCCATTCTCTCCACCACTCTCTCCTCCACTCTCTCACCCACTCTCCCCCACTCTCTCCCCCACTCTCTCGCCAAACTCTCTCTCTCCACTCTCTCTCCCCTCTCTCTCCCCATCTCTCTCCCCGATCTATCTCCACCTCTCTCTTTCCCTCGATTCTCTGTCTTTTCCCCCTCTGTCACCCTCCCTCTTGCCCCCTCCCTCTGGCCCCACTCTCTCCTCTCTCTCTATCTCCACCTCGACTCTCCCCTCTCTCACAGCCACTCTCCCCCTCTCTCTCCCCTCTCTCTCTCTCCCCCTCTCTCTCTCCCTCCATTCTCTGTTCCCCTCCCTCTGTCCCCCTCCCTCTGTCACCCTCCCTCTGGCCCCCTCCCTCTGTCCCCCTATCTCCTCCTCTCTCCCTCCGACTCTCCCCTCTCTCACCCCACTCTCCCCCCTCTAACCACTCTCTCCCGGCACTTTCTCTCCCCACACTCTCTCCCCATTCTCTCCACACACACTCTCTCCCCTCCCTCTCTCCCCCTCTCACTGTCTCCCTCCATTCTCTGTCCCCCTCTCACTGTTCCCCTCCCTCTGTCCCTCTCCCTGTGTCCCACTCTCTTTCCCCACTCTCTTTTCCTACTCTCTCCACCATTCTCTTCCCCCACTCTCACCCCATCTCTCTCCCCCCTCTCTCCACCCGCTCTCACCCCCTTTCTGTCCTCGTCTCTGCCCTCCTCTCTCCCCCTTCCTCGCACCTTCATCTCCCTCCCTTTCTCTTGCCCCGTCTCTCCCCCTCTCTCCCCGTTGCTCTCCCCGTCTCTCTCCCACTCTCTCCCCCTCTCTCTCTCCCCCTCTCACTCCCCCCTCTCTCTCCCCTACTCTCTTCCCCCACTCTCTGCCCCATCTCTCTCCTCTCTATCGCCCCCGCTCTCACCCTCTTTCTATCCCCTCTACCTCAACCTCCCTCGTACCTTTCCCTCGCTCCCCCTCTCTCTCCCCGTCTCTCCCCCCTCTCCCTGTCGCTCTCCCCATCTCTATCCCCCTCTCTCTCACCTTCCCCGTCTCTCTTCCCCCTCCCTATCTCTAACTCTGCCGCCTCTCTCTCTTCCCCCTCACTCCACACCCCTTTCCCCCTCTAACCCCTCTCTCCCCCTATCCCCGCCTCTCTCCCCTTCTCTCTACCCTCTCTCTCTCACCCCCTCTCTCTACACCTCTCTCTCACACCCACTCTCTCTCTACACCTCAAACTCTCTCCTCTCACTCTTCACCAACTCTCCCCCGACTCTGACACCTAAATCTCTCCCTTCTGTCTCACTCCCTCACTCCCTAACTCTCTCCATCCCCCATTCTCTCCTCCACTCTCTCCTTACACTCTCTCTCCCTCCCTCTCTCCCCCTCTCTGTCCCCCTCTCTCTCCCTTCACTCTCTGTCCCCCTCCCTCTTTTCCCCTCCCTCTATCCCCCTCCATCTGTCCGCCTCTCTCTCCTCTCTGTCCCCCACTCTCCCCTTTCTCCGCCTCCCCTTCTCTCCCCCTCCCTCTCCCCTCCATCTCTACCCCACTCTCTCACCACCTCTCACTACCTCTCTCTCTACACCGCTCACCCCCTCTCTCTACCACCAATCTCTCTCTTCCCTTCTCTCTTCACTAACTCTCTCTCCCACTCTGTCGCCTAATTCTCTCCCTCTATCTCCCTCTCTCACTCCCTGCCTCTCTCATGCTCTCACTCTTTCCTCTCTCTCCCCACACTCTTTCCCCACTCTCTCCCCACTCTCTTCACCCACTCTCACACCATCCATCTCCCCTCTCTCTCCCCCTCTGTCTCGTCCCCCTCTCTCTCCCCTCTCTCTCCACCTTCTCTCCCCTCCCTCTCTCACCATCTCACTCTCCCCTTCTCTCTCTTTCCCACACTCTCTCCACTGTCTCCGCCAATCTCACTCCCCCTCTTCCTCTCCCCCTTTCTCTGCCCCCTTCTCTCCCCACACCCCTCTGTCTTTCCCATTTTCTCAACCCCCACTCACACCCTCTCTCTCACCTCCTCTGCCATACCCTCTCTCTCACACCCTCTCTCTCCCCACTCTCACTCCCCCCTCTCTCTCACCTCCCTCTCTCACCCCCTCTCACCCCACTCTCACACCCTCATCCTGCCCCCTCCCGACTCACGCCAATCTCTCTCTCCCTAAACTCTCTCCCCCTTTCTCTCCCCCTCTCTCTGCCCACTCTCTCCCGCCCCCTGTCTCACTCCCCCTGTCTCTCCCCTCTCTCTCCCCTCTCTCGGCCCTATCTCTCTCCCCTCTCTCTCGCCCCACTCTCTCTCACCCCATCTCTTTCAACCCCTCTCTCTCACCCCCTCTCTCTCACCTTATTTCTGTCGCCCCCTCTCTTGCCCCCTCTCTCTCGCACCACTCTCTCTCAACGCCTCTCTCTCTCCACTCCCTCTCGCCCCACTCTCTTTCGCACCCTCTCTTTCAAACAATCTCTCTCGCCTCCTCTCTCTCACACACTCTCCCTCGCCCCACTCTCTCTCGCCCCCTCTCTTTCAACCCCTCTCTCTGCCACCTTCCTCTCGTTCCCTGTCTCACTACCCCACTCTCTCCCCTCTCTCTCCCCCTCTCTCTCGCCCCCTCTCTCTCCCCATCACTCTCACGCCACTCTCTCTCGCCCCCTCTCTTTCAACCCCTCTCTCTCGCCCCCGCTCTCTTCGCCCTCTCTCTCTTGCCCCCTCTCTCTCGCCCCCTCTCTGGCCCCCTCTCTCGCCCCCCACTCATGCCCCCTTTACACCCCCTCCCTCGCCCCCCTCTCGCCCCCTCTCTCGCCCCCACTCTCGCCCCCCCACTCGTCTCCACACTCTCGCCTCTCTCTCCCGCTGCTCTCCCACTATCTCACCCCTCTCTCTCCCCCTCTCTATCCCCTCTCTCTCCCCACCTCTCTTGCCCCTCTCTCTCGCCTCTCACTCTCACCGCCTCTCTCTCCTCCCACTCTCTCCCCCACTCTCTCCCCCTCTCTCTCCCACTCTCTCACCCCCTCTCCCTTTCTCTCAAGCCTCTCTGTACCCCCTCGCTCCCTCCTCTCTCTTGCCCCCCCTCTCGCTCCCTCTCTTGTCCATCTCTCGCGCCATGTCTCGCCCTCCTGTCTCGGAGCCTCTCTCGCCCCCATCTCGCCCCCTCTCTCGCCCCCCACTCATGCCCCCTTTACACCCCCTCCCTCGCCCCCTCTCGCCCCCTCTCTCGCCTCCACTCTCGCCCCCCACTCGTCTCCACACTCTCCACTCTCTCTCCCCCTCTCTCACCACTTCTCTCTCCCCTCTCTCCCCCTCTCTCACACCTTGTCTTACCCCTCTCACTCCCTCTCTCCCACCATGTCTCTCCCCCTCTCTCACCCCCTCTCTCCCCCACCTCTCCCTCCAACCTCTCTCTCCCCCTCTCGCTCTCCCCTCTCTCTTCCACTCCCTCTATCCCCCTCTGTATCTCACTTACTCGCTCTATACCCCTATTACTCTACCCCCTCTCCCTTCCCTCTCTTCCCACCCATCTCTCTTTCCCCTCTCTCCATCTACCCTCTTTCTCGCCCCACCCTCTCTCCTCCCTCTCCTTCCTCTCTCTTTCTCCCTCCCCTCGCTCCTTCACCTCTCTTTCCTCCCTCTGTCTTACCCTGCTCTCTTACCCCGCACTCTTACCCCAGTATCTCTCCCCTCTCTCCAAACACACTCTCACCCCCACTCTTCCCACCCACTCTCCATCCCCACTCGACGCACCCAATTTCGCTCCCCCTATTTCACCCCACTCTCTCCACAACACTCTCTCCCCCCACTCTATCTCGCCCCACTATCTCCCCCACTCTCTCCCTCACTCTCTGCCCCCCCTCTCTCCCCTCTCTCTCTCCCCCCTCTCTCAACACCTCTTTTTCCCACTCTCTCTTCCCCATCTCTCTCCCCTCACTCCCACCTCTCTCTCCCCCAACTTTCTACCACTCTCTCCCCCTCACTCTCTCCCCCTCACTCTCTCCCCTTCCCTCCTCCCCCTCTCTCACACCCTCTCTCTCTCCCCACTCTTGCCCCCTCTCCTCTTCTCTTCCCCCCTCTCTATCTCCCCACTCTCTACCCCTCTAACGCCCCCTCTCTCCCGCTCTCTCCCCACCTCCCTTGCCTCTCTCTCGCCTCTCTCTCTCACTCCCTCTCTCTCCTCTCTCTCTCTGTCTTCCCTCTCTCACCGTCTCTTTCCCCACCTCCCTTGCCCCTGTCTCTCCTCTCTCTCTCTCCCCCACTGTCTCTCCCCCCACTCTCTCCCCCTCTCTCTCCCCTCTCTCTCCCCCCTCTTTTCCCAACACTTTCTCTATCCCCTCTCTCCCCCTCCCTCTCTCTCCCCTCCCTCCCCCCTCTCCCGCCCCCCCTCACACCCTCTCTCTCGCCCACTGTCTTGCCCTCCTGTTTCGCCCCTCTTGTCTCGCTCTCTCTTTCGCCCAACCTTCACCCCCTTTCTCGCCCCCGACTCTTGCCCCCACTCTCGCCCCCACTCTCGCCCCCCATAGTCTCCACTCTCGCCCTTCTCTCTCCCCCTCTCTCTCACCCCTTCTCTCTCCCCTCTCTGTCTGTCCAACTATCTCTCTACCGTCTCTCTACTCTCCTCTCTCTTCCCCCTCTCTTTACCTCCCTGTGTCTCTCTCCCCCTCTCTCTACCCTCTCTTCCCATCCCTCTCCCCTCTCTACCTCCCCTCTACATCTCCCCTCTGTCAATCTCCCCTCTCTCCCCTTCTCCCCCTCCCCAGTCTCCCCCTCGCTCCCCCACTTTCTCCCCCCCTCTCTCTCCCCTCTCTCTCAGCCCTCTCTATCACCTCTCCCCTCACACCCGCTCTCTCGACCCCTCTCTCGTCCCCATCTCTCACCCGCCTCACTCGATCCCTCTCTCTGCCCCCTCCCTCTTCCCCCTCTCTCTGCTTCCCTCTCCCTTCCTCTCCCTGTCACTCTCTCTCCCCCTCTCTCTCTCCCCTCACTCTGTCCAGCTCACTTTCTCCCCCTTTTTCTCTATCCCTATCCCTCTGTCTCACTCTCCCGTCCTTCTCCGCCGCTCTCCCACAAGCTCACTACCCCCTCTCTCTCTTCCCCTTCTATCTTCGCCCTCTCTCTCCACGCCTCTCTCTGTATCCCATCTCTCCTCCTCCCCCTCCCTTTCACCCTCTCTCCCTCTCTCTCTACCCATCAATCTCTCTTTCTCCCTCATTCTCTCTTCACTAACTCTCTCCCCAACTCTGTCACCGAACTCTCTCCCCTCTCTCTCCCAAAACTCACCCCATCCCTCTCTCAATTCCTCCCTCACGCAACCTCTCACTCTCCCCATTTCTCCCTTCCCCATCTCACCCTCCTGTCTCCCCCGCTTTCTCCCCACTCTCTCCCCTCCTCTCTCTCCCCTCCTCTCTCTCCCCCCTCTCTCCCCCTCTGTCTCCCCCTCTCTCCCTGCCCTCCTCTCTCTTCCCTCCTCTCTCTACATTCCTCTCTCTCCCCCTCTCTCCACCTCTGTATCACCCCCTCTCTCTCCCCTCTCTCTTCCCTCCTCTCTCTCCCCTCCTCTCTCTCCCCCCTCTCTCTCCCCTTCACTCCCCCCTCTGATTCCCACTGTCTCCCCTCTCTCTTCCCTCCTCTCTCTACCCTCCTCTCTCTCCTCTCGCTCCCCCTCTTTCTTCCCCTCTCTTTCCCCTCTCTCTCCCCTCCTCTCTCTCCCCTCCTCTCTCCCCAACTCTTCACCGTCTGTCTCCCCCCTCTCTCCCCTCTCTCCCCCTCTCTTATCCCGTCTCTCTCCGCCCTCTCTTGACCACCTCTCTCTGTCCCCTCTCTCTCTGTGCCCCACTTTCACTGTCCCCTAACTCTGTGCCCCTCGCACTGTCTCCGCGCTCTCTGTCACTCCTGTCTTTCGGTCACCGCTCTCTCTCCGTTCCCCCCTCTGTCCCCGTCTCTCTGACCCCTCTCTCTCCGTTGCCCTCTCTCCTTCCCCCCTCTCTCTGTCCCCCTCTCCATCCGTTGCCCTCTCTCTGCCCCCCGTCCCCCAGTATCTCTGTCCCCTCTCTCTGTCCCCCTCTCTCAATGCCCCCTCTCTGTCCCCCTCTCTCTTTCCCCCTCCCTCTGTCCCCATCTCTCTCCGTTCCCCTCTCTCAGTCCCCCCTCTCTCTGTCCCCACCTCTCTGACCCCCTCTCTATCCGTTCCCATCTCTCTGTCTGCCTCTCTCTGTCCCTCCTTCACCGTTCCCCTCTCCCTGTCACCCCTCTCTCTACCCCTCTCTCCGTTCCCCTCTCTCTGTCCCCCCTCTCTCCGTTCCCCTCTCTCTGTCCCCCATCTCTCTCCGTTCCCCTCTCTCTGTCCCCCCTCTCTCTGTCCCCGCTCTCTCTGGCCCTCTCCCTCTGCCTCCCTCTCTGTCCACCTCTCTCTGTCCCCCTCTCTCCCTGTCACCCCTCTCTCTGTCCCTCCTCTCTCTGTCCTTTCTCTCTCTGCCACCCACCTCTCTGTCCCCATTCTCTCTGTCCACCCATCTCTCTGGACCCTTCTCTCCCTCTGTCCCCCTCTCTCCCTGTCACCCCTCTCTCTGTCCCTCCTCTCTCTGTCCCCCTCTCTCCCTGTCACCCCTCTCTCTGTCCCTCCTCTCTCTGTCCTTTCTCTCTCTGTCCACCCCCCTCTCTCTGTCCCCACTCTCTCTTTGTCCCCCTGTTGCCCCTCTAAGGCGCCCCCGTCTCTCTGTCTCCCCTCTCTCACTGTCCCCACTCTGTCCACCCTCTCTCTGTCCCTCCTTATCCCTGTACCCCCTTCTGTTTCCCCTCTCTCTGTCCCCCCTCTTTCTGTACCACCTCTCTCTGTCCTCCCTCTCTCTCTGTCCCCCTCTCCCTGCCCCCCTTCCTCTGTCTCCCTTCTCAGTCCCCTCTCTCTGTCCCCCTTCTTCCTCTGTCCCTCTCTCTCTCTGTCCCTCTCTCTGTCCCTCTCTCTGTCCTCCTCTCTCCCTCCCTCTCTCTGTCCCCCCTCTCTCTGTCCTCCTCTCTCTCTGACCCCCTCTCCCTGTCCCCCCTTCCTCTGTCCCCCTCTCTCTCTCTGTCCCCCTCTCTCTCTGTCCTCCTCTCTCTCTGTCACTCCTCTCTCTTCCCCCTCTGCCCCCCTCTCTGTGACCCCCTCTCACTCTGTTCCCTCCTCTCTCAGTCCCCCTAACTCTCTCGGTCCCCACTCTCTCTGTCCGCCCGCTCTGACCCCCTCTCTCTTTTCCCCCCTCTTTCTTTCCACCCTCTCTCTGTCCCACTCTTTCTGTCCACCCCTCTCTCTGTACCCTCCTCTCCCTCCTTCCAATCTCTCTGTCCACCCCCTCTCTCTATTTCCCCTCTCCCACTTTCTCCCCTCTCTCTTGCACCCCCCTCTCTATCCCCACTCTCCCTCTCTGCCACCCCTCTCTCTGACACACTCTCCCTCTGTTCCCTCCTCTCTCTGTCCCCCTTCCTCTGTCCCCCCTCTCTCTGTCCCCCCACTCTCCGCCCCCTCGCTCTGTCCCCACTCTCTCTGTCCCGCACTCTCTGCCCCGTCTCTTGCTGTCCCACTGTCTCTGTCCCTCCTCTCTCTCTGTTCCCCCTCTCTCTCTGTCCTCTCTCTCTCTGTCCTTCCCTCTCTCACTGTCCTCCTCTCTGTGTAAACTTCTCTCTGCCCCCTCTGCCGCCCTCTCTCTGTGAACCCCACTCTCTCTGCACCCCCGTCTCACCCGTTCTCTGTCCCCCTCTCTCTGCACCCCCCTCTCTCTGCCCCTCCTTCTCTCTGTCACCCCACTCTCAGACCACCCCCTCTGTCCCCCTCTCTCTTTGTCCCTCTCTTTCTGTCCCCCTCTCTCTGTACCACCTCTCTCTCTGTCCTCCCTCTCTCTCATCCCGCTCTCTCTGTCCCCCCCTCTGTCTCCCTCTCTCTCTGTCACCACTCTCTCTTCCCCCTCTGCACCCCCTCTCGCTGTCCCCCTCTCCCTCTGTTCCCTCCTCTCTCTGTCCCCCTCTCTGTCCCCCCTCTCTCTGTCCCCATCTTTCTCTGTCCACCCCTCTCTCTGTCCCTCCTTCTCTCTTCCCCCACTCTCAGTCTGCCCTCTCTGTACCACTCTCACTGCTCCCGCTGTCCCCCTGACTCTGTCACCCCATCTCTCTTTCTTCCCCTCTCTGACATCCACTCTCTGTCCCCCTATCACTGTCCCCCCTCTCTCTACCCCCCACTCTCTGCCCCCTTCTGTTCCCCCCTCTGTATCCCCCTCTCTCTGTCCGCTCTTTCTCTGTTCCCCTCTCTCTGTCCCCTCTCTGCCCTTTCACCGTTCCCCTCTGTCTGCACCCCCTCTCTCTGCCCCCTCTCTCCATACACCTCTCTCTGACCCACTCTCTCTCTGTCCCCTCTCTCTCTGTTCCCCCCTCTCCGTCCTCCTCTCTCTATACCCTCCCTCTCTCTGTCCCCTCTCTCTGTCCCCACGTCCCCTCTCTGTCCCCCTTTCTCTGTCCCCCCATCTCTCTGTCCTCCTCTCTCTGTTCCCAGTCCCCACTCTCTGTCCCCCTCTCTCTGTTCCCCCCTCTGTGTTCCCCTCTCTCTGCCCCCTCTCTGTACACCCTTTTCCTGTCCCCACTGTCTCTTTCCCCGCTCTCCCCGCTCTCTATGTTCCTGCCTGTCCCCCCTCTCTGTCCCGCCACTCTGGTTCCACCTCTCTCTCTCTGTCCCCCCCCCTCTCTCTCTCTGTCTACTCTCTCTGTCCTTTCTCTCTCTGCCCCACTGTCTCTGTATCCCCCTCTCCCCATCTCTCTGTCCCCACCTCTCTGTCCTACCTCTGTCTCTGTGCCACTCTCTCTGTACCCACCTCTCCCCCCTCTGTCCTGCATCTCTCTGTCCACCTCTCTTTCTGTCCCCCCTCTCTGTGCCCCCTCTCTCTTCCCCCTCTCTCTGTCCCCACCCTCTGTCTGTCCCCCCTCTCTCTGTGTCCCCCTCTCACTCTCTCCACTCTCTGTCACCTCCTTCTCTGTCCCCCCCGTCCCCCTTTTGTCCCTCACTCTCTCCATTCCCCACTCTCTTCCCCCTCTGTCCCCCACTCACTGTCCCCTTTCTCTCTGTTTCCTCTCTCATTCCCCCTCTCTCTGTCCCCCTCGCTCTCCCGTTCTCTCTGTCCCCATCTCTCTGTCCTCCCTTTCTCTCTGTACCTATCTCTCTGTCTCCCTCTCTCTGTCCCCCCCTCTCTGTCCCCCCTCTCTGTCCCCCTCTCTCATCCCCCTCTCTCTGACCCCTCTCTCTGACCCCTCTCTCTGTCCCCCTCTCTCTCTGTCCCCCTCTCTCTGTCCCCCTCTCTCTCCCGTTCTCTCTGTCCCCATCTCTCTGTCAACCTCTCTCTGTCCCCCCTTTATATCTGTACCTCTCTCCCTGTCCCCACTCTCTCTCTGTCCCCATCTCTCTGTCCTCCCTTTCTCTCTGTACCTCTCTCTCTGTCTCCCTCTCCCTGTCCCCCCTCTCTGTCCCCCTCTCTCTTTCCCCCTCTCTCTGACCCCTCTCTCTGACCCCTCTCTCTGTCCCCCTCTCTCTCTGAACACCTCCCTCTGTCCCCCTCTCTCTCCCGTTCTTTCTGTCCCCAACTCTCGGTCCCCCTCTCTCTGTCCCCCTTTTATCTCTGTACCACTCTCTCTGTCCCCACTCTCTCTCTGTCCCGCTCTCTCTGTCCCCCACTCTCTGACCCCTCTCTCATTATGTCCTCCCCTATTTCTCTCTCTCCCTCGCCTTATCTCTCCCTTGCCCCACCCTCTCTCTCTCTCTCTCTCTCTCTCTCTCCCTGCTCCTTCACTCACTCTCCACATTCTCTCACCCTCGATCCCCCTACCTCGGTCTGTCTTTCTCCCCACTTCCGTCTGTTTCTCTCTGACTAAATCTCTCTCCCTTCTGCCGCTCCCTCCCTCTCTACGCAGTCTGTCTCCCTGACGCGTCCCTCTCCCTCTGATCCAGATACTGGGGTGGTGGGGTGGGGTGGTTGGTGCTGTGGCTGCATGTGGTTGGAGGGGTGGTTGTGAGATGATAGAGAGATGTGGGAGGTGGGAGGAGGGGGAAAATGGTGTAGAGACGGAATTGCGGGAAGGAGACAGACGGCAGGAGAGAGAGAGTGCAGGGGAGGGGGGAGAGGAAAGAGTGGAGGTAGGTGGAGAGAGTGGGGGAGAGGAAATGGGGAGACCAGGTTGGAATGGGGGAACAGAGGGAGTTAAACCCACCTCATGAGCTCAGGGCGTAGTGCCTTCCCCTTCCCTGAGGACCAGGACTTGGGGCTGAGTCTGTCCCTCTCCAGCTCAGCTTCTCCAACAGAGAGACACACAACAACATCGGTCACTCTGCTGCTCGGCACGCTTTAATCAACATTTTTATTGTTTACAAATTGGAAGTGATGGATACAGTCAGTGGGATGCTGCCTTTTCTCACTGGCCCCTGAGTTGTGAGAAACATTGAAATGTTTCCGTGTAACACCCCTGTGGGATAAGGATGGACAAACCAGCGCTACCCTCAGTCTGTTACCATAGTGACAGGCTAATCCATCACTGAAACACTGAACTGAAATGAGAAAATCCCGGATGGATTGATTAATGAGGGAATATGATTGATGGATGGATTTGGGTGAAGGGATATTTCAGCACATTCTTCAGCTGCTGCCTGAACTTATTCTGGGTCACGGCATAAATCGCGGTGTTTGTGCAGCAACTGAGGAGCTGCAGCATGAAGCCCAATTCCTGCATATACCAATTGAGATAAACAGACCGATACCCAAAATACCACATCCGGTTCCATATAGAATACAGCATGAACATTGACCATAACAGGATGAAATTGGCCGAGATCACAAACAGCAAAATGATGGATTTTTTTCGGTTTCTCATTTCAGTGTCAGACTGAGCGTCCCCATTGGTGTGAGCGCGGAGTCTCCTGCGGGCTCTGCTGGTCACTAAAATGTGTCTGACAGTGAGAACATTGAGCAGCAGAATCAGGAGAAATGGGACACACGGGGTTAGAATGTGGTGGAGGAACTCGATTGTGACCCAGACACTGGAGAATTGAACAGCGATTGTTACATCACAAAACCAGGGGAGGTTCCCCAGCCGATACCGAGCCGTGAGCATAAAGTACCAGGAAATGTTCTTTAAACAGCTCAGCACAGTCACTGCTCCCAGAACCACAGCCGCCGTTTTCTCTCTGCAATATTTTCTTTTCAACTTCTCGCAACAAATGGCCACAAACCGATCAAAGGTGAAAGTGACGGTGAACCAGACAGAGCAGTCAGTGGCTGCATAAAGCAGGACCCCGTGGATATTACACACGGGGACGGAGTACAGGAAATAAAACTGTTCCCGATAAACAATGGGAATGTGTCTCAGGATCAGGTCGAGGATAATGACCAGGAGATCCGCCGCTGCCATGGCCCCCAGGTAACGTCTGACACATGGAGACAATCCACAATCTTTATAAAGCAGGACGTAGATGGTCACTACAATAACTGTGAGGAAGGAAAACAAACACATTATCCATCTGCCTGGAGGCAAAGGGACCCGTTTGATCGGGGACCCAGTGAGATTTTCAAATGTGTCCCTGTTTTCAGGGATTTATTAAAATAATTGGAGCTGGAATAACAAATGGGAAGGTCTAAATTACTGACAAAAATTTGACGTAAACCACAAGAAATCCTCCCTCCCCAAACACACAGAGACACATCCATAAGGACAGATGGTTTCTAGAACATTCCCACACACTCGATCACTCGAGAGCAGACACAGGTTACTCCTTCCCAGTTCCTAATACGGAGGGTGGAAAAGTTGTAGGATTCTTTCCCAGTTTCCTGAAGACAAACGGAGTTTGGGAATTTCTGTGTTTTGGTCTAAATTGTGGTCGATTCTGTGTCGTGAAGAAATGTAAACGCAGGGAAAACGTATTCACCCCTTTAACTCCCTGAGGGGCCTTCGGAGCAGTGTCTCCTTCTCCCTGGAACGGGATCTCTTCCCTCGGGATCTTATCGTTTGTTCAATTCACTGGCGTTCGGCCATTCACAAACAATGTCAGGGACAGAACGTTCTGGGGAATGTCAGTTATAGAATGTTGGGGACAGAACGTCCCGTGGAATGTCAGTTATAGAATGTTGGGGACAGAACGTCCCGTGGAATGTCAGTTATAGAATGTCAGGGACAGAACGTCCCGTGGAATGTCAGTTATAGAATGTCAGGGACAGAACGTTCCGGGGAATGTTAGTTATAGAATGTCAGGGACAGAACGTTCCGGGGAATGTCAGTTATATAATGTTCGGGATAGAACATTCCGGGGAATGTCAGTTATAGAACGTCGGGGGACAGAATGTTCCGGGGAATGTCAGTTATGGAATGTTGGGGACAGAACGTTCCAAGGATCTCCTTGACCTGTCCATCACCTTTCTCCCCTACCCACCCCACCAACGTGATGTACTTTGCACAGGCTACATTTCTGTCCAGCACCAGTAGCTGCACTGACCACATCATTACATTATCTATGAAGCTCAACCAGATAGTCTGACCAGCACAGCGATCTGTGCAGTGATCACCCATGAATTAATCTGTAAACAAGGAGCAGTTACACCCCCTCCCCCAGCATGTCGGACTGTATACCACACCCCAGTGCATTGATCTGTAAACCAGGAGCAGTTCCCCTCCCAACAGGTAGGACTGTGTACATCACCCCAGTACATTGATCTGTAAACCAGGAGCAGTTACCCTGCCTGCATGTAGGACTGTGTACCCCACCCGAGTGCATAGCTGGTAACACTGTGTTAGATCCCTGCACAGTGTGGGGAAACATGCAGCCCATGTTGGAAGTGACAGGTTATGCAGCTCACACCCATTTACAGCTCCATTTCCCCATTGTGCCCTGACAAGCGGGTGCTGTAGGTGTGAACGTCACTGCCAGAGAGATGGCGGGGCAATAAATTTAAATATAACCGCATGGAAGGGGTTTGGGGTATAGGCAGTGAGGGGGTGACTGAGAGACAGTGTCATGGAAGGATATGTTTCCAGGTTGCAGAATGCTGAAATTTTGACACTTTGACAGCATTCTGTAACATGAGCCAGTCTTCCCAGGAAAGATGGGGAAAAAGGGATATTGGTGTGAAGTCAGATGAGCATTTGTTCTGCATCTTTGTAACTGGAATTAGTTTCAACAGAATCGATGACTCATTGGGCAGATTCTAACAATACTTTCTCTTTGTTTGATTTTCCTTGTGTGTGACCGAGGGATTAACTGCACGAGGCTGAGCTCGTTTCCTGGTGCTATCATATCGGAATCACCTCATTAACTACCCTCCCCACCCCACCACAATGGTGCCCCTCTCATTCAATACCAGCCCGATTCTCCCACCCATCATGGCTGGAGGTACTCACCATCGCCCGGATGCCCCTGGATATTCGGTCATCCCTGGCAATGGTGCCACTTATAAAGGCCAATGGGCACATGTTTGAGCTTTCTCCATTAGGAGCTGCCGTGCACAGTTTAACCGAGCATGGCAGATAAGGGGCAATTACACCACGGTTCGTCGACAGGGGCACGGAGGTGTTGGTGGATGGGCTAGTACAGAGGGGGACCATTCTCTTCCCAGAGTGGGACACACCACTATACCCACCGAGCATGATCTGAGCTCACCACCCAGCTCAGTGCAGTATCTGTGGCCTGAAGAAATGCCCAGCAATGCAGGACAAGCATCAATAATCTTTCCCACTCTGTCAGGATAAGCGTCACCGTGTTCTCTCTGCTCCCTCACATTCATTGTATATTTGTTATAGCACCGACCCCCGAACAAGGCTCATGCTCCACCACTCTCACTGCTGCATGCAGCATCTTCTCTCTCTCTCTGTCTCTGTCTGTCTCTCTCCTTCTCTCTCTCTCCCTCACTTTTTCCCCCTACACTAATAACATTGCATGCATACAACACTGTGGACTGACTCCCTTCGGACACCTCACCATGAACCTGTCCGCCCCCACCTAAACCAGCACTAACGGCAGGGCCACCCACTCCCACCCTCCCTGCCTCCCATTCCAGGAGAAACAGCCTGGAATAGAACAGTAAGGGCCAAGCCGGGTGGTGGAGTGCCCGATATCCGTTCCCTCAGCTCCTCCCCCCGCCATGTGGGGAGGACCCTGTTACAAGCCGGAGAGGACCGGGACGCCTCGTGTGGAGATTTTGAACCATCCACGTCCCAGCGACCGAGTAAGGAGCAATGTTCAGTGAAGGGCAATTCTCACTTTAAACTCACTGGCAGCTCTGTTTCCCCCCGGCAAAACTTAGAAGCTGTGGCCCTGATGCCATCTCCCTTTTGTGTCGAGCTGGTACAAATGGAATCCCCATGGTCTCGGTGGGCAGGAGGGTGGGCTCACAACACATCGTCCCCACCACCTCCCAGGAAGGGAGCACGGAGGTGCCCTCCTACACCTCCTCCTGTAAAGAGCTCAGATACTGAAACTAATCTGTGATAGTTATTGCTCTCCCCACCTGTCCTGACATCTTCAACAATCTGTGATCATATACACGCAACACTCTCTGCTCCTACAGCCTCTTTATAACAGCACAGCCTGTTTTATTTTGTTTTGCATTGTCCTTCCTACCAAAGTGCATCACCTCACACAGCTCTGCATTGATCCCCATCTGCCCCAAAACTACACCAATGAGTGATTGTACTGTTAGAGTTTCACACTGTCCTCCATAGACTTTACAATTCTTCCGGGTTTGGTGCCACTTACAAACATTGAGATTGTCATGGCGTCACACTCCCAAGAAACAACTGAAATCCTGCCCCACACACACGAGTGCGAGCAAATGAAATACAGCTAGATTCCCACGGAGGGAGTCGAATAATGTTGTCAACAGACCAACAAAAATCCTAACACCCACCAGACACAGTGAATGAAATACTGACAAACCATGGGGCGAGAGAAATCCGGATATGTTCTGCTTATCTTCAGACGACAGATAATAGCAACTAAAGACGTTCAAATTAATTTCGATGGCACAGCACGTGCAGTCAATATCCTACAGTTGAGAGAAATATCTTGCTTCTGTTTAACAATACAAAGTGTTGTTCAGTAAGGGTATCCGGTTTATGATAAATCCACACAGACCTGAAAGCTGGCACTTGAAATGGTAGTGTCCCTGCCTCCGAACAAGAGCTCTGGGTTTGATTCCAATTCCTGACCTTGTGTGGCAGTGTTCCTAGCTCTGGACTAGAAGGCCTGGATTCATGTCCTGCCTGTTGCAGAGGTATGTCATAGCATGTCAGAATAGGCTGATGATGAAACACACAGGAGAATACTGTTACAGCTTTAGGGGAATTGCAGAGTGTTGATCGTGTCCCTACCTCCGGGCACATCGGTCGAGGTGTAAAGCCCACAGAAGTGTCTCAGGATACATCTGAACAAACTGGTTAAAATGGATTTAGAATTGTGACATGATGGAGAAGGAAGAGGTGTCATTGAATTTCAGAATTCAGGCGCAGCATGACAATCAATTAGTGTTGATTGGAGTCACATTTCGCAGCAGTAAAGGTTTATAAAATCAGAACTGTCATGGATAGGGTGAATAGGCAGGGTTTTTCCCCAGGTTAGGGGCATCCAAAACTAGAGAGCATTGGTGGAAAGTGAGACAGGAAAGATTTTGAGGAGGCCTAAAGGTCACCTTTTCACACAGAGGGTGGTGAGCGTATGGAATGAGCTGCCAGAGGAAGTGGTGGAGGCAGGTACAGCTACAACAAGTAAAAAGCATCTGGATGCTGACAGACCTGCTGACATTCCCAGCAATTCCTGTATTTGTTGAAAAAAATTGTATTCTTTTTCACGCAGGTATTCTAAATACATTAAACATTTTATTTTCTCATGACGCAGGGACATATAAACATATCTTCAAATGGACCAAGACCATTTTATGCATAAAGTATGGCTCTGTTTATGACAGCAGCAATGATGCACCTGCATGGAGCAGCGAATGTGATGGAGACATAGTTTGGACAATGTACCTCACATGGTCCAGTTTGAGAAAGGATGACATTATTGTGTGATTCAACGCAGAGAGAGAGAAAATGTAATCTGCCCGAGCAGGAACGGCCGATTGCATTCTCTCGCCTTCATTATTCCTTAGCACAGCAATGTGCACGAGCTAAACCAAAACCTCTACTGTCATCGTCACCATTCTCATTTTTAAAGAATCCCTGCAGTGTGGAAACAGGCCCTTTGGCCCAACAAGTCCATACCAAACTTCCAAAGAGTAAACTTCCCAGGACCGTTCCCTTACAGTTAGCCCTGAGTAGTGCACCTCAACTACAAATGGCCTAAGACTACAGACAATTTGACCAATCAACCTGAACGACACAGCTTTGGATTGGGGGAGAAAACTGGAGCAACCATTAATAGCTCACACAGACAAGGCGCAAACGCCACACAGCCACCCGAGACTGAAATCGAACCCAAGTCCCTGGTGTTGTGAGGTGGCAGTGCTAACCACTAAGCCACTGTGCTAACCATTAGGCTACCCCTGACCAGAATTCATTGGAACCTCCTCACTGCCGAATGCAAAGGGAGTTCAGCCAAATCCAACTGTTCCAGGATGAAATTCCATTGCCTGCAGTTTGTGTGAGTAGAATATCTTCAGAAGCAGAATCATATTTTGGACAATGTCTCTTTTTTCCCTTTTGTCATGAGTAACAGCTCCTGAACTGGTCTGTGTCCATGAGCAGCAAGACCCAGATTCCATTGAGACAAAGATTGAGTGTGTGAGTGTGTGTGTGTGAGTGTGTGTGTGTGAGTGTGTGTGTCTGTGTGCGTGTGTCTGTGTGCGTGTGTCTGTGTGTGTGTGTGTCTGTGTGTGTGTGTCTCTGTGTGTGTCTGTGTGTGTGTGTGTGTGTGTGTGTGTGTTTGTGTGTGTTTAGAAAGGGAAATATCGATTCTTTATTTGTCATATCCAAACAGTTTCCATGCATCTTTCCATCATAGCTGAAAAATGTGTTGCTGGAACTGCGCAGCAGGTCAGGCAGCATCCAAGGAGCAGGATAATCGACGTTTCGGGCATGAGCCATTCTTCAGCCCTTCCTTAGATGCTGCCTGACCTGCTGCGCTTTTCCAGCAACTCATTTTTCAGCTCTGATCTCCACCATCTGCAGTCGTCACTTTCTCCCATCTTTTCATCATAGTTTGAGTAATATTGCTCTGGATTCTAAACGTGCTATTTGAGCAGATTAAAGAAACTAGCCTGACTTGTTGCTAAAACTGACCCTGACCCAGTCTGAGACCGATATCATCGGCCATATCACCAACCTGGTAACATTTAACATTTGTTTTGAGCAGTGGAGGAGTGGGACTAGAAAAGGAAACAGTGACCCCAAAAGCCGAGGAACTATAGACCGGTGAGCCTGATGTCGGTGGTGGGTGAGTTGTTGGAGGGGATTCTGAGGGACAGGATTGACATACATTTGGGAAGGCAAGGGTTGATCGGGGTAGATTACGTGGCTTTCTGCATGGGAAATCATGTCTCATTAATTTGGTTGAGTTTTATGAAGAGGTGACAAAGAAGATTGATGAAGGCAGTTTGGTAGACATTGTCTATATGGACCTCAGTAAGGTGTTCACAATATTCTGATTGGTAGACAGACTCCTAAGTTTCAGTCACATGCGATACAGAGGAAGCTAGTCACAATTGGCTTGAAGGAAGAGGGATATTTTTCAGACTGGAGGCTTGTGAGCAGTAGTGTGCTGTAAGAATCAGTACTGAGTTCACTGCATTTCAGAATTTATATAAAGGATTTAGATGCGAATATTGGGGCCATAGTTAGCAAGTTTACAGATTACATCAGAAAAGTGGTGTCGTAGATTATCTCAGAGTACAACGAAACGAAAAATAGATGGGACAAAGGGACAAGGAGTGACAGATGAAGTTTAATTTAGATAAATACGAGGTTTTGCATTTTGGGAAAGCAAATCAGGGCAGGAATTATACACTTGATGGTAAGGTCCGGGGAGTGTTGTGGAACAAAGGAACATAAGGCTGCAGGTACATTGTTCCTTAAAAGTGGAGTCGAAGGAAGACAGACTGTTGCTGAACACATTTGGCCCATAACCCTTAATCAGTAAGAGCATTGAGTATAGGAGTTGTGGTGGCATGTTACATCTGTACAGGATGTTGGTGAGGCCACTTTAAAAATACTGCACACAACTCGGTTGCCTGCAGAAATGACTTACACGATCTCCCAGGACTGGAGGTTTGACCTTTAGCGAGAGGCTGATTAGGTTGAGGTGTTTCCCCCTGGAGTGTTAGAGGCTGAAGGGTGACATTATAGAGGTTTATAAAATCATCAGGGGCATGGATATTCTGAATAGACACGTTCTTCTCCCCAGGGTAGGGGAGTCTAGAACAAGAGACCATAGTTTGAAGGTGAGAGGGCGAATAATTTAGAAGGGACTTGAAGGTAAATGTTTCACATAGAGAGTGGTGTGTGTACAGAAAGTGCTGTCAGAGGAAGTGCTGAAGAAGGTTACAACTGCACATTTAAAATGAGTCTGAAAGAGGAGGATATTGGCCAAATGCTGGCAAATGGGACTGGATCAGATTTGATATCTCATCAGAGTGAACAGATTGGACTAACGGGTCTGTTTCGGTTCTGCATGACTCTCTGATTGTATAAGAGGGATGATGAAAAATTCTGAAAGGACCTTTCAAGTGGGAATTCTCTTCACTGGAAGTTTATCGTGCCTCTGTGTTCACATTGATTGAAAGATACATTAGTTAAATATTTGACAGGAAAGTGAGTCACGCATAATGGGATACAGACAGGAAAGTGGGGCTAAGACCACAATCTGATAGCCACAATCTTCGTGCCTGGTGGAGAAGGCTCAAAGTACCCAATGAGACACTTCTGCTCCTCAGTCCGATGTTTTTGTCCGTGTTCAATTCAGCCCCTCAAAACCTGCTAGACATCAACAGTTGGAGGCAACTTACGCCTATAACCTGGTGTACAGAAACAGAGGAGACCATTCAGCCTCTCAATACTGTCCCACAGCTTTGAAGTGATTTGGGAAATGTAATTGCAAAATCCAGGCACGGGTATGAAAGAGGCCCCTCATCTCTCTTCACAGAGCTTCCCCTCTCTGCAGCTTGTGCTCCATTTGTTGGTCATGTTGTAGACCCTGATTCACTGAGAATAAATCTCCCATACCTCACCCAGAGATGCATCACAAAATCGTCTGATCTCCGTGACTGCAATATGCAATACCAGAACATCCATGAAAATAACACCCACTAACTTTCCAATAACAGAATGGGAGAACATCAGAAAAAGGGGCAGGCCGTTAACTCCCCAAACCTGCCTTGCCCTTCACGAAGTTCGTGGATGATCTGCTCTTTGTCTCCAATCCTCTTTCATGCCCAATTCTTCATAGCACCCAACTGTCTGATAGGTCAATATCCATCTACCTCCTCTGCAAATACTTTCAGTCATCTAGCTCCCCACCACTCTTGAGAAGTGAAATCCTGACATTCAATCCCACCTGTTTGAAGAAAACCCTTGCTGCTCCTATATCATGGCCTGATGATGTGTACAAAAGAGGTTGAGACAGGGGTTCAGGTACAAATAACTGGCCCCGATATCAAGGCAGTAGTTGGCTCCTGTTGACATCAAGGAGCTTAACAAAACTGGACATAATGGGAATCAGAGTAAACTCTCCAGTATTTGGGATCAAACATGGCACAAAGGGAGATGGTCATCATCTCAGTCATGGGTCACCTCTGTGGGAGATCCTCAGGTAACTTCCTCTTCACAAACTTCCTCTTCATCAATGTCTCCCCCTCCCCACCCTCCCCACCATATGATCAGAAGTGGGGTTGGTCACTGAAGATTCCACAATGTTCAGAACATTTTGTCCCCTGTCAGCTCCTGAACTGGTCTGTGTCCATGAGCAGCAAGACCCAGACTCCATTGAGGCGTGTGCTGTTAAAGTGTCTGTAACATTCATGTAACAACACTGCCTGACACAACACATTGCTACAGTAAAAATAGAGTTCATTCAGCTCCTCACGCTGGTTTCACAGGAATATGAGGAAGCCATTGAGCCATTCACAGCCTATTACTCAGGATAAGGACTCTAGTGTGATGGACCACACCAGAGCCCCTCGAAAATATTTGAAAGCAATAGCCTAGACTCTAATATTTTCTTATTTTCAAGGGAATGTAAAGTGTCTGTTCCAGATGCAATGTGAATGGTCAAACTACTCGTTGTGAAGCAAAACACCATCGACTGAAACACGGAAGAGAAAATGAAACCAAAAAAAGAGGAACTTAGAATAACGTAATTCTATTGGCCAAGTTAACAGAATAATGGATCTAGGAACTATTACTAATGAACTGTTCCAATATAGGGAAATCCCATAAACACAGCCATTGGCAGAAGGGAAAATTCAGAAACAGATTGTTACAAGCATTTCTGTAATCCAGGAATTAAAAACAGCACCAAGAGAAAATTCAGTGAGAGTAGCAGCCAGGAGATACTCACTGAAGCTTCCAACTCTGTGGAGACGCCTACAGTTTCTGATGTTACTGAGAAACCAAAAACACAGAGATCGTAATTTGTGAGAGTTGGCCACACCCATTCAGGCTGCATTAAAATAAAGGTCTCCCTCGCTGTTTACTCAAGTGGTCTTAACTAGCCAGCTTGGTAATAATCATACAATCTCTCACTTAAAAAAACCAGGACAAAATAACCTCTTAAAGCTTCACATCTTCACACTTGTCATCACTTCGAGCTGTCAAGCAGGAACCAGGGGCAACCCAAACCGGCCCTTGGCCCTGTCAAATCGGACGAGGAAGAAGCCATTCAGTCCCTTTGGTCACTGACACAGCAATGGGATGAGGCCATTCAGCCCCTTGAGTCACTTTCACAGGAACAGTAAGAGGCCATTCCCCCCTCAACGTACTTACACAGAGATTGAATGAGGCAATTGATGCTGATTCCTGATGAAACATTGGTTCTCATGCTCTTCGGATGCTGCCTGAGCTACTGTGCTTTTCCAGCAATCGACACTCGACTTTGATCTCCAGTATCGGCAGTCCTCACTGTCTCCTAATTGATGCTCTAACATGTTGAACAAGTGGAGCAGAGGCTGGACAGACAGACTGCTCGACGTTGCTCCTCTTGGCTCCGTTGCTTATGATACACACGTGGGACTTTAACGTGGTTTTCCAGTGGTGAGGAGAGAAGCCATATGTCTTGTGTGAAGTCTCAAGAAGGCACCTTCCATCTCCGAGAAGACAGCCTGGTGTTCTCTATGTAAGGTGGAAATGGGTGGGAATGGCTACCTGTTTCAGATGGAACGTATTGTGGCTGCTGTTGGGGATTGTGAATAACCTGATGTTCAGTACAGGGTTCACACGCTGACTGCACAATAACGTGGGGAGAGTTAGTGAAGGCATATAAACTATTAGGAAAGGCACGTTAGGCTGATGAGTGGAGTCACTAAGTTCAAACAATGCTGACCGTGTTGATGTTGATCTTTTCTAGTGCACGTCCTGTGCAGTGTAACCTGTATGCCTTACTCTGTCCAAGTCTATTTCCACCCTATGATCTGTCTGGCCATGCTTACTATGATCTGCCTCCACTGCTCAAAGTTTTTCCCTGTACTGAGGTACAGGGACAATAAGTAAAACCAATCAATCCTGGGTAAAGTATTGAATTTCTCACCTATCAATGTCTCTTTTGGAAGTAAATGATCGCTGCCACTCCTCGTGTTTCAGCGTCACAATTTCTTTGTCTCTCACAGCCCTACAGATTAAACATTCAGCTTCTTTACTCTATCCTCATGTCACTGTGTCTGTGGTAAGGAGATTATTCATTACAAAGGAGATCAAATCCATAGCGAATGCCCCTAATGCTCTCTCAGCAAGGCTCTACATCAGCAGGAAGATGGCTTTACTTATGTACGTGAATCATCTTACCATGAAGGACAGCATAACATTGACAGCACCCATTACTTACACAGGGTTTGATTCGGAGCAGTCAGCATAGACTTGTGAGTGGGAGATCATGCTTCCTAAATTTGTTAGAGTTCTTTGATGAAGTGACCAAGAAGCTTGATGAGGGCAGAGCGGTAGACGTAGTCTCCATGGATTTCAGTAAGGCCATTGACAAGGTTCCACATGGCAGGCTGCTCTGGAAGGTTCCATCACGTGGAATACTGGGCGAACGGGCCAATTGGTTACACAGTTGGTTTGATGGTCGGAAGCAGAGTGAAAGATGCTTGTCAGACTGGAGCCTGTGTCCATAGCTATTTGTTATCTATGAATTGGTTGAGAATGTACAAGATATGATTATCCAGTTTGCAGATGACAGTAAAATAAGTGGGAACATGATCAGTGAGGAATTTTATCAGAAAACGCAGCAGGATCTTAATCAGGTGGGAAAGTGGTCCGAGTAATGGCAAATGGAGTTTAATATAGATGCGTGACGTCTTGCAGTTTGGAAACTCAATTCAAAATAGGAGTTTCATGGTGAA
The DNA here is from genome assembly GCF_047496795.1 of Chiloscyllium punctatum. Taxonomy (NCBI): domain Eukaryota; kingdom Metazoa; phylum Chordata; class Chondrichthyes; order Orectolobiformes; family Hemiscylliidae; genus Chiloscyllium; species Chiloscyllium punctatum. Next base: position 43,799,800 of record NC_092790.1, on the reverse strand, counting down.
TGGGAGGGCCTAAGGGGTGTAGTGGGCAGAGAGACCTTGGGATTCAGGCGCACGGTTCCCTCAGTCACAGGTCGACAGGGCAGAGAAGAAGGCTTTTGGCACACTGGCCTTCATCAGGCAAGATTTTGAGTATAGAAGTTGGGACCTTATGTTGCAGTTACACAGGACTTTGTTAAGGCCGCACTTGGAGTATTGTGTCAGTTTTGTCACCTTGTTATGGGAAGGATGTTATTAAATTAGAAAAAGTGCAGAAGAAATTTACAAGGACATTGCCAGGACCCAATGATCTGAGTTATAGGGAGAGGGTGGACAAGCTAGCACCTTTTCTTGAGAGTGAAGGAGACTGGGGGCGGGGTGGGACCTAAAAGAGCTGTATATGATCATGAGGGGTATGGATAGGGTTAATGCTCTCAGTCTTTTTCCAAGGTGTAAAGAATCGAGGAGTGGAGCCGATCAATTTAAGGCTAGATGGGAAGAAATAAAAGAGAATCTGAGGGACCACTTCTTTACACAGAGGATGGTATGTGGATGATCTGCCAGCAGATGTGGTTGGGTACATTAACATCAACCCACATATTAAACATTACAATCTCAAGACCACACGGTCTCTATCTTCCCCGCTGAGTTCACTCTTCCAGCTGCTGATCTTCCTGGGTCATGTTTTTCTTGCTGCAAGTAGGTTTGACATGAACATGTATATTTGATAGAGAGTGTTTGAGATAGTCAGTTAGCACTTCTGCTGTACAGCAGTAACTCTGCTGTTGGATGGCAGTGGCTCTACCTCTCGTGTTCAAAATGCTGGGTTTATATACTTCCCATGATACAATAATTCTCATAATTGGATTGCTTTCCATGTGTCCAAAGAATAAATTCAAATTCCGTCGGCTTCTTGTATCCTTTGGTTGTAGTTGAATTGCCAACAATGCAGCAATCAAAACTCAGGTATCCATTTCCCAGCTAATTGTGACATGTGGATGAGACTGACCTTTAGCTGACATCTGTCACTGTACTTTTTCTTCAACAAGACCCATTCTGTCTTAAAGTGACCAGACTTGCTTCCGGCTTCATAACACGTCCCCCCTTCAGAAAAGAAAGTGAACCATCAGAATTAAAAGATGGCATCATTCCTTTTCCTCTAATTCTTAAACCCATTATTATTAGATACAACAGTATTAATCTCAGTTATATCATTCATATTAATCCTGCACACCAATACAACACTGGAATAAGTCAAATCTTATCTCCACTGCTTTCCTTTAAATCCGCGATAACCCATCTGCTATCACATTGTAGGAGCCGCAGCATGTACATTTTGTAAGTTTAAAGTCGGTAAGGTAAGACTCCAATGAAATTGTCTCATGTTCTGGTCTTTAAAAATTCTAAAAAATGCGAGAGATTTGTCATTGTCCACAACCATTTCCGACAATTTGTTTATCATATACACATTAATGTATTGTCAGGCCAGTGTGAAACTTAATCATTCTTGTCCAATAATGGAGATTTTGGTTTTTTTTTCTGCTGGATATTGAGTTTTTTCGACAAGTAGTCAATTGGCCATTCAGTTCCATCATCATCTTTCTGTATCAATACATCTCCGACCCCGATATCCCGAGCATCAGACATAATTTTCAAAGGTTTTCAAAATATTTGGAGTATCTAAGTCTAATGCTGTGATTAATCCTGCCTTAAAATCTCAAATGCCTCTGGCATTGTTCTGTCCACCACAATTCTGTGTTCTTCCTTAGTAAATCCGTTAGAGATGCCAATACGCTGCTGAAGTTTGCAACAAACTTCCGATAGAATCCACTCAGTTCCAAAAATCGAAGCCCCTCTTTCTTCGAGGATGGTCGTGGAAATTCCTCAAAGCCCTTCATCTTTATTTTCCATGGTGTCAACCTTCCATGTACAATGTAATGTCCCAAGAACATCACCTCTAACTTCGCGAATTCTGTTTTCTTTAAGTTTATTAACAAGTTTACTTCTTGTAATCGTTCCAAATGCTCTGCTAACTGTAACACGTGAGCTTTCAATCACTTGCTAAAGATCACTACATCGTACAGATAAGCCGCACAATGTGTTCATCTGACCACAACTCTGTTTCTGAGTCTTAAATGCATCTGGAGCATTATTCATTCACATGACATTCTCTAACTTTTTTTTGTCATATCCGGTATCTTTATCAGATAGTTTAACAGACTCAACAATTTTGTTAACTTGAAAGGGGCCACTAAACCTGGCTTTGAAGGGGTTTCCTACCACTGGTGGCAATACTAATACGTCATCACCAAAAGAAATAGTCAAAGTTTCAGAGTATTTATTTGCCACCTGTTTCACTCTATGCTGTGCCCTCTTCAGGTAACTCACCTACTCCATCTTATTTCTCCCTCACCTCAGATACATAATCCAAGTGTGAGATCTCCGACTTCGGTCCTGACAATTTATATATAATTAATTTCAAAGGGCTTCTCACTTTATGTATGAATATTAACTCAAAGGAAGTAAACTGAGTAGATTTATTTGGGGCATCTCTAATGGCAAATAATATAATGGGATGCCTTTATTCCAATCATTCGGTTAATTCTGACAGTACGCTGTTAACATGGTCTTCAGCATCTGATGCCAACTTTCCAAGGCCCCCTGGGATTCGGGATACCATGCATTGATTTAAACTGCTGATTCGAAGCTGTCCATGACGTCCTTAAACAGCTGAGCGGTAAAATGAGACCCTTGGTCTGACTGAATCACACAGTGTAGCCCACAGTGAGTAAAGAAAGCTACCAACTCCTCCACCACACCTTTTGCCTTAGCACCCCATAATGAAATTATCCCTGGAAATCGGATAGACACATCCATTATGATCTGCAGATATTGCTTTCCACTTTTATTTTAGAAAGGGGAGCCCCACAATTTATCATAACCCACGTGAAAGGTATATTCGAATACAGTAATTGGCAACAAAGGTGCTGGTTTTAATGCTGACTGTGAAGTATCTACCATTTGGCATGTATGACATGTACAACAAAAATTAACCACGTCCTTGTACATTCCAGCTACTAGAAATGCTTTAGCCTGAGTCTTCCTTGCATCAACTCCTTTGGTGTTTTCTTTCGGTTTTCCTTCCTGTTGTAACGTATGACAGTGGGATCTTAGTACTACACAGTCTGGAAAAATCCCTGGGTATTTTACTTTTAGTTCCCCATTTCTGTAGTTTTACTTTGGCTTCTCCACCACAAGGGGTGCCTCTCCCACCTTGAATCCTGCTAAATCATTCCCAAGAACAAACTGTATTCCTGGAACTGACACTCTGTCACTCACACTCACTGTTACTTCCCCAACCTTGATTTGGCACTCCAACGTAATGTTACACAAGGGAATGCTTAATTTCTGTCCCCATTTCACAAATTATCACGCTCTTGAGTAACATGTCAGAAAGAGTGAAAATACTTCCATCTCTTACTATTAGAGGACGAGGGAAAGGGAGGACCGCAGATGCTGGAGATCTGAGTAGAAAATTGTGAGGCTGAAAAAGCACAGCAGGTCGGCAGCATCCGACGGGCAGGAGAGTTGACGTTTCAGGCATACGTTCTTCATCAGGAAAGTCGGTGCTAAGGGAGGGGGAAGGGGGTTGAGAATTAAATAGGAGTGTGGGTGTGGAGCTGGGTGGAAGGTAGATCAGAATGCGATATGTAGATGTAGGTGAGTCTGATGGTGATAGGTCGGAGAGGAGGGTGAAGTGGAAAGATGGTAGGACAGCTGAAACCGTCAAACTTCACCAATTTCCGAAACTCCCCTGCCCCAACCTCATCCCAGATCCAACCATTCAAATTAACACTGCCCCTTTGAGCTGTTCTAACTGTCCATCTTACTTCCCACATGTCTACTCCAACCTCCCTTCTGAAATATCACTATCACTCCCACCTACATCTTTCTATCGCCCTCTCAATGACCCTCCCGCCAGCCCAGCTCCTAACCTCCTGTTTATCTTTCAGCCCTCTTCTCCCCCCGCCACAGTCCTGACGATGGGTTTATACCTGATATGTCAATTGTCCTGCTCTTCGGATGCTGCCTGATCTATTGTGACTTTCCGGCTCCTCACTTCTCAACTATTAGATACCGATCAGATCCCGTATCATGCAAAATTATAACTTCTTGTCCTCCCCCCACACCCCATTTTTTCTTAGTAAGTTTTATCTACAGAGGCAAATTCTTTATAGAGATCAGGCACCAACCCAATACACAGCCCCTGTCTAGGCTGAGCACTCTCCTGCACCTCTTCCGCTCTACTTGGGGTGTCCTTTACCAGGTTCACTAATACGTTTGGCTTAAACACCTTTACCACAACTTTTCCCAAAGTGTCTTCCATCAATGCCCAGCACAGTGTGTCCCGGTTTACTGCAGTGAAAACACCTTTCCTCAGTGCCATTTTTAAACCATCGGTATTGAAATTTTATCTTTTCCACTACGTTATAGTGAGACCTGAGGCCTTTTACTTCCTTTCAACCCCTTTGGACTTTTTTTTTCAACCTGTGGTAAACTATTGCCTGTGTGCTTTACTCTATATTTTGTAGTGCAGGATCTCCCCTTCTCCCAATTTCTATCCCTCACAGGATGAAAATCCTCCCAGAAGCTAAATTTCATCTCATGCACCAATGCATACTTAACTGCCATTTCTGCTGCGCTTCTCACTTCTTGAACTTTCTGTTCATTCACATGAATTCTTACTATCTCTGGAAGTGAGTCTTTAAACTCCTCCAGCAGAATAATCTCCCTTCGAGCCTTACAGGTCTTATCCATTTTTAAGGCCTGCACCTATTTATCAAAATGACTGTGGTTATTTCTTTCAAACTCAATATAAGTCGGACCTGGTTCGTCTCTATATTTCTGAACCGCTGTCTATATTCTTCTCATACCAATTCATAAGCACTCAACATAGCCTGCTTGACATCTGCATAATTTCTTGCTCCCTCATGTGACAGCACTGCACAGACCTCTCAAGCTGTGCCCACCAGCTTAGACTGAACTACCATTACCCTCAAGTTCACTGGCACGCCATCTGCCAAGCCAATTTTGCAAACGAAATAAAAAAAGATTTTGGCATATTTCTCACTGAAACATAGCAATGTATGAATATAGCTGTATACATCCCTACATTCTCCCTTCATCTTCATCCTGCTAATTTAACTTTCTTATCTAATTCCAAACTTCTGAATTTCAAATATTCCCTCTCTTCCTTTTTCCTCTCTTTCTCTCTCTCTTTCTCTCTCTCTCTTTATCTTTACCTCAAGTTGCCACACATGCAATTTAAGTTTTTTCTAATTCAACTGCAGTTTTCTGCTTCTTTGATACACCAAAGTGCTTGACCAACTCCATTATGGTGACAGCTTTCCTTTTGTCCCTGGTGAAATCCAATTCTAATCTACATATTCATTCTAAAAGTATACCCTTCCTTTCTCTTTCTACACTTTCTTGGAAAATTTGTGAATCAGCTTCAAACCTCAGAACCTCTTTAGTAATTTTAAATGCCTTTTCTTTTAATTTAACCAACCACAAGGAAACAAAATTAAATGACTTTTGTCACCTGTTTTATTTGAAGATCTAGGTCACAAACTGTCAACTGATGGAATCTGCTGGGACCTTCTGTCCCCCAAATCTGTTCAAATCCCATACGACAAGCCCTCAAACCGTTATGATGTCGATGTCAAACCCCTCTGTGAATTAAAAGCACACATACAGAAAGGCTCACCTCGCCTCATAATCTGTTAAAACATGAGTGACGAAGTCGTCCAAAATTCCACTAATAAAAGAAAAAAAACATTTATAAATATGTAAATTAGCTCGCTGAGCTTGAAGGTTTGTTTTCAGATGTTTCGTCACCATGACAAGGTAGCATCATCAGTGAGAGTCTCTGGTGACGCACTGTTGGTATGTCTCATCTTTCTATTTATAGGTCTTGGTTTCTTAAGGTGCGTGATGTTATTTCCAGTTTTTTTTCAAGGGAAGGTATTTAGGATCTAAACTGATGTGTTTATTGATGGACTTCTGGTTAGAATGTCATACCTCGAAGAACTTTTGTGTGTGGCTTTGTCCTAGGAAGTGTGTGTTGTCACAGTCAACGTGGTGTACTTCTTTGTCTGTATGTATGGAAACTAATGATAGTGGGTCATGTCTTTTTGTGGCCAGGTGGTGTTCATATATCCTGCTAGCATGAAAACAGGAGAGTTTGAAATGGAGGTTAAATGGTTTTATATACCCTGTTTAATCAGTGTGCGTTCAGATAAGTAATGTTTTTCATATGTGTACAATACATTCTGAATGAACAACGGAGACACAGTTAACGAAAAATTATGCACATGATGTGTAAAATTTATAAAGCATTAAAACTTTATTTGATCCTCATCTGAAGTGATGCCTTCCCTTTTTCTCAACGTTCCCCCTTTTCTGGGATTCCCTACTCCTGTCTTTCATTCTTATCTGGATATGTGTTATAAACTCTTGCTTATGGTATCCCAACGTATTTCACTTAATCCCCTTTTCTACCAGGAATTAAATATATTGGCCTGCTAGGTTCTTTCCAAAACTAGTGTCTGTCATATTATTGGGGATAAAAGTTATGGCATCAGAACCAGCATTTGAACATATAACTCTGTTGTACGTGCACTGTAAAAGGACCACAGCACATGGGGATTGCCAAAACATTGTGGGAAGTACATCTACTTCTTTCGCTAATGTAGTTTTCTCATTTTCTGCATCTCCATATCTATATCCTCTCTGTCGTTCTCCCTTTGTATCTAGTGAAGAAATCCACCAATTTTTCTTCGTGTCCCATCTCTCAAAACTCCTTGTCATTTTATATCGAATGCTCTTTTCAAGATGTAATGTGGTTATAATTAAGCAATGTAACTACAAAGTCATGCGGGTGTAGCTGGCCAGAGTTACTTGGAAGGGGAACTGAGCAGGAAAGAAAATGGAGCAGCAATGGGAGGAGTTTCTGGGGATAATTCAGAAGATACTACCAGACATTCAACCCCAAGAAGATAAAACATACTCATTGGAGGACAAGGCAGCCATGAGTGATAAGGCATCAAACCAAAAGAGGAAACATACAATGTGGTCAAGATGATTGGGAATCTCGAGAATTCATTGGCTCTAAAACTACATATGGTTGGCGTTACTGACACTGCAGAGTTCTTAATCGTAGTCAGGGAGAGAAACTGAGGAAACACATTCATTTAATACACAGAAAATGGTATTTCTCAAGGAAAAAGATTCAGGCGAATTAAACATTTGAATTATGATCAGTTAATTGCTTTTGTGGAATGTGTCAGATTGGAAGCAAGACCCGGGGAGACAGACCCTCAGCAGAATGAGAGTTTGAAAATGGAAGTATTTCCACATCAGAAGCCATGTTACGTCACTGAGTGCAGGGCTGATGGGTGAATGGGTCTCAGTGAGAATTGGGGAACAGACAGCAGAATTGCATTACAGATATTGGAGCTCGAAACTCCGTATTCATGTAGGCTGCAGATCACAGCAGCAGGAGAAGCAGACCTGCATTCAACCACAACCTGTAAGTTTTTGCCAGGGTAATACCTCAGTCTGTCATTACCATCAACACCATCTATGGCTCAGTGATGAGTATGGGTGAACATGTCAGAGTCAGAACCACATGAACCTTAACCTGATGCTAACTCATTAAAGCTACCAGACTTGACCAACAGATCTGATCGAAGCACTGCAGTCCTGTCACGTTCAGTCATAAAATAGTGATGGACGATTAAACAAATGACTGGAGGAGAGGGCTCCACAGACATCCCCATCCTAAATAATGGAACAGACCTGCACATCAGTGTAAAAGAGAAGGATGTTTTATCTGCACCATCCTCTGCCAGAAGTATTGAGTATATAATGCACTTCACACTCATCATGATGCCCACAAAATCACAGATGCCAGTCTTCACCGAATTCGATTCGCTGCACGTGACATGAAGAAACAACTGAACACATTAGATACGAAAAAAGCAATGGGTCCAGACTCTATTTCTGTAATAGGACTGAAGCCTTGTGCTGTATAACAAGCCGTGTCCTTGGGGAAGCTGTTTCATTCCAGCTCCAACTCTAACATCTCCTTGGCAGTGTACAAAATTACTCCCTATATCCAGTCCGCTAAGATGAGCATAATTACAATCTGAACAATTACCACCCCCTCCGTCCCATCACGGCAATCAAATCGGTGGGAGTTCTTTTTGACAAAGCTGTCAAGCAGTACAGAAACAATCAGCTCAGTGTGATTTCCGATCGATCCCCATGTAGAGATGGTGCTGTTGTGGAAATGGCACTGGATTACTAATCCAGACCAGGCTAATGCTCTGGCAGGTGGTGGAAGTTAAATACAATTAATAAAATATCGAGATCTAAAATCTGGTGTCAGTAACAGTGACCTTGAAGCCAATATCGATTGGAAACAGAATTTCTTTATCCAATGTACTTTTAGGAAGTGAATCTCCAATGATTTCCTGGGCTGGCCTCAAACTGACTCCAAAGACCCTGACATGTGATAAACATTTCACTGGTCTCTGAAACGGCCAAGCAAGGCATTCATTTGAATCTAACTACTCCGAGGTCTGAAAGGATGAAACCGGTCAGAACACCCGGCCTCAGCAATAATGTCGGAAAAGGGAATGGGAACACAGTCCTGTCGACCCTGCAAAGACCTCCTTCCTAACATCTGAGAGATTTTGACAAAATTTACAGGGCTTTCCCACACACTGCGCAGAAACATCGGGAAAGTAGTAGGTCATTCAACACATTGACCCTCCCCCATTCTAATTCATGGATAAAATCTCAATGCATTTACCCCACACGATATACATATCCGTTAATGTGAGTAACCTTGGAAAGCTATAAAATACAAAGGGCAGTAGTACATTTGGTCCATCGAGTTTGCTACCCAATTCAATGTAATGATGTTTGGCCTTTCATTTCCACACCGTACTCCTGCTCTCCCACCATCCCTTTACTGTCTCGAAATCCTTTTTTATAATCAGTGTCTTGGTTTCCAGGTACGAGCGAATTCCCCATGTTGACCAGTCAGTGAGTGCAGACATTTATTGTCGTCTCAATGCAGTGTGAGCTGCTGTACTTAATATTGTGTTCCCTTGTTTTAGGCCTTGACACCAGGGGAATTATCATCCCTACTTCCAATCTGACTCACCCTGTCAGAGTTTTGTATATTTCACTGAGATCTCGACTCATTTTCCTAAACCCCATGGAATACTGGCCCAGTCACCCCAATCTCTGCTCCCACAAGAAGACTGTCATCCCAGAGACCAGTCTGGTCATCTTTCACTGCTCTCCATCAATGTCAGGTTTGTCCTTTATTAGGAATGGAGATCAAAACTGCCCATAATACTGTACAATGTTCGAGATGATATTTCACCACGGCCCTGTAAAGCTGCAGTAAGACACCCTTACTCCTGGACTCACATTCCCCTGAAATGAAGGACAACACACCATTTATTTTCATCACTACTTCCTGTTTCTGCAATATTGTTTTCAGCGACTTGTGTACAAGGAGATTCAGATCTTTTTCAATATTACAGCTACCCAATTGGCGGGTCCATGTAAACTGGTCAACGTGCCAATGCCATGCCCAGAATTGACTTTTGGTTACAGACTCAATGCGCTGCATGGGCCTCAGAGGTTTATGCGGAAAGAAACAACAAAAAGGAGCATATGTCCCTTTGTAGATCAACATGTTTCAACCAATTCCTTTCAAATGGTAGGTTGCCAATTTATCGTTTCCACCAAACGGCACACCATCACCACTGTCCACATTGTTCTCCATCTGTCACGTATTTACCCATTCACTCCACTTGTCTTAGTCTTCTCGGTGCTTTTTTACATCCTCCTCATCCACTCACAATCCCACATCCGTTGGTGCTGTCAGCAGGCTGGGATATATTGTATCTCATTCCAGCAACCCAATGTTTAAAGGACATTGTGAACAGCTGGGCCCCAAGCACCGATCCCTGCGACACCTCAGCAACCGTCCTCTGTTAATTTCTATTTATTTATTTCGTGAATCTGGGTTTCACTGGCTGGGCCAGCATTTATTGCCAGTCCCTAATTGCCCTTGAGAAGCTGGTGGTGAGCTGACTTGTTGAACCGTTGCAGTCCACCTGCTTTGGTTGACCTCCAATGCCATTAGGGAGGGATTTCCAGGATTCTGACCCAGTGACTGTGAAGGAGCTGTGATATATTTCCAAGTCAGGATGGTGAATGGCTTGGAGGGGAACCTGAAGATGATGCTTTTCCCGTACATCTATACCCATTGTCCTTCTAGATAGACATTGTCGTGAGTTGGAAAGATGGTCTATGATGATCTTTGCCGTATCATTTCATTGCAGCATGTAGATAATAAAACACTTCTGCTGCTGTGCGTTGATGGTGGAGCATTGTGGATGAAGGGACAGTCAAACTGGCTGCTTTGTCCTGGATGGTATAAAGCTTTTTGAGTGTTGTTGGGGCTGCACTCATCCAGTCAAATTGGGAGTCTTCTATCACACTTCTGACTTATGCATTGTAGATGATGGACAGACTTTTGGAAGTCAGGATATGAGTTACTCGCCACGGTATTCCTGGCTTCAGACCTGCTCTTGCAGTTACTGTGTTTATGTGGCGAGACCACTGAGTTTCTGAAAAATGATTATACACCCAGATTTTGATTCTGGGGGATTCAGTGATAGTAACACCATTGAATGTCAAGGTTAGATTATATTATATTGGTGATGGTCATGGTCTGGCATTTGTGTGGCCTAAATATTACTTGTCACGTGTTAGCCTGGATACTGTCCAGATCTTGTTGCATTTGAACATGGACTGTTTCAGTATCTGAGGAGCGAAAAATGTTGCAGAACATTGTACAAACATTGGCGAACATCCCCACTTATGACTTTAAAATGGAGGTATGGTCATTGATGAAGCAGCCCTGAAGAAGTTTTTGGCCACTGCTCGAGGGACTCCTACAGACTTGGAGCTGAGTTGACTGGCATTCATCAACCATGACCACCTTCCGACGTGTTTGGTATGACACTAACCAGCGGGGAGTTTGCCCTTGAAACCCATTGATTCCAATGTTACTAAGACCACTTGATACCACACTTGGTCGAAGGCAGCCTTGATTTAAAGGACTATCACTCTCACCCCACTTCTGGAATTCAGCTTTTCTGTCCATGTTTGACCAACGGTAATGAGGTCAGGAGCTGAGTGACACTGGTGGAGCCGCAACTGGGCGTCATTGACCAGGTTATTGCTGAGCAGGTGCTGCTTGAAAGCACTGACACCTTCCATCACTTTACTGATGATAGAGAGTAGACTGATGGGGTGGTAATCGTGCAGATTGGATTTGCACGGCCTTTTATATATAGGAGATACTTGGGGTAATTTTCCGCAAAATCGGGAAAAAGCCATTGTTGCAACTGTGTGGAAACAGTTTGGCTAGGGGAGTGGCAAGTTATGAAGCACAAGTTTTCAGTACTATTGCCAGAATGTTGTGAGGATATGGACCCTTTTGAATATCCAGTATCTCCAACCGTTTCTGGATATTGCGTGGATTGAATCGAAATGTTTGATGCCTGGTAACTGAATCGCTGCGGTTCACTGGAGAAGGCTGACATGGATCATCCACTCAGCATTTCTGACTGAAGATTGTTGCGAATGCATCCGCCTTATTTTATACACTGAAGTGCTGGGCTCTTCCATCATTAAGGTTGGAGATATTTGTGGAATTTCTTAAAACCAGTAAATTGTTTAATTGTCCCCAGTGTTGCACGACTAAATGTGGAAGGACTGCAGAGTTTAGATCTGATCCTTTGCTTGTGAGAACACGTAGCTCTGTCTATCACTTACTGCTTATGCTGTTTGGCTCACAAGTTGTCCTGTTTGGTGGCTTCAACAGGCTGACACCTCATTTTCTTGTATGCCCAGTGCTGCCCCTGCCATCCTACACACTCCATTGAATCAAGCTTGATCCTCTGGCTTGATGGTAATTGTTGCGAGGGGGATACGCCAGGCCATGAGGTTGTGCGGGTGCACAATTCTGCTGCTGTTGATGACCCACAGCACCTTATGGACACCCAGGTTTGAGCTGCTAGGTCTGTTTGAAGTCTGCCCTATTTAGCACGGTGATAGTAGAACCCATGGTGGAGGTTATTCTCAATTTGCAGGTGTGACTTTGTCTCAACAATGAATATGCGGTGGTCATTCTTACCGATACTGTCATGCACAGATGCTTCTGCAACTGTCAGATTAGTAAGGCTGTGGTCAAGTATGTATTTTCCTCTTGTTGGTTCCTTCACCACCGTCCGCAGAACCAGTCTCGCAGTTCTATCGTTTAGGAGCCGGCCAGCTCGATCAGTAATGCTGTAGCTGAGATACTCTTGGAGGTGGACATTGAAATTCTCCACACAGAGTACATCTTGCATCCGTGCTACCCTCAGTGCTTCCTACAAGTATGGCCAGCATGGAGGAGTACTGATTCATCAGTTCAGAGAGGCTGGTACATGGTAATCAGCAGGAGGTTTCCTTTCCCATGTGCAAACTAATGCCACGAGATTTCATGGGATATGGAGTCACTGTTGAAGACTGCAAGAGCAATTCCCTTCAAACTTTGTCCCTCTGTGCTGCCACATCTGCTGTGTCTGCCTTCTGATGAGACAAGAGATATCCGGGGAAGGTGATGGGGTGTCTGGGACATAGTCATACTCACAGAATCATACCTTACAGACAATGTCAGGCAGTTTCTTGACGAGTCTGTTTATTTCTATTCACTGTTTCCTGCCAGCTGTCCCATTCTAGAAACATGGCCATATATTCGCCCCAATCCACTAAGATTTGATTTTGCAAACTGGGCTTGGAGCTTTACCGAAGTTTTTCTAAAAATCCAAATGTTTTTCTTTCACTTATCTCCCAGTCTGTTTCTCAAACATAATTCCCATTTCAAAAATCTATGTTAGTGTTGTCTATGACCATTACTTTCAGCCACAATAATTTCTCCTAAACCATTTCATTACTATGTTCGATGTCGGATGTACTCTATCATTTTCCCACACCAGACTTGGTTTTCCTTGTATTGTTAGAAAGTTCTGTGAAGACAGATGTTCTCAATTCTCCATTCTCTAGTTTCAGATTGTAAAGAAGCTGCACTTGTTTTCTCATATTTCTCACATTGGCATGATTTAACAAGTTATTACCTTTCACTTTTATAACCCTTCTGAATATACTCTTCAGAAACTCATCAATTCCTGCCTTTCACTGCTCAGTAATTGACCTATTACACCATACACTCACAGGAGCATAGATTCCGTGCCAACAGAAATACAGCACGATCTATATTAGTCCCACTTTCCTACAGCAGGCCCATAGCCGGGAATGTTATGATACTGCCAAGTGCTAGTCCATGTACTTTTTAACAATCGTGAGTTTACCCGTGATAATTGCCCTCTCAGGAAGTCATCCCAGAACCCAACATCCTCTAGGTGAAAAAAATGTTTAAATCCTCTCTGAACCTCAAACTCTTCAATTTAAAAGTGTGCTTCTTTGTTCTTGACCCTCTGACTAAAAGGAACAGCTGCTGTCTATTCACCCTCTCCGTGTCCCTCATAATTTTATCCTTCTGAATCACGGACCCCTCAGCTTTCTCTGCTCCAAAGTAAACAACCCGAGCTTATCCAGCCTCTCTCCACAGCTGATGTGCTCCATCCCAGGGAACATCCTGGTGAATCACCTCTGCACCCTCTCCTGGAGTACAATCACATCCTTCATGGAATGTGGCTCCCAGAGCTACATCCAGTATTCCATTTTGGCCGAACCAAAGCCCTGTATAGTTCTTATAATCTCCGCCCTGATTAGGAAGCGCTACACCCAAGGTCCAATTCTTAACTAGCCCATTAACCTGTCCAGTCACATTCAGGAATGTGTGGAGAAGCACAATCTGAGCTTCCCAGTGTGCTGCCATTCATTGAGTCCTCCCCTGTCTGGTTCCTTCTTCCAAAGTGCATGACCTCATATTTATCAGGGTTACATTCTATCTGCCATTGATTTGCCCATCTGACCATTCCATCTGTATCTTTCTGTAACTTAAGGCCTTCCTCTTCACTGCTAACCACCCAGCCAATCTTTATGTCAAACATACACTTACTTATCACACCTTTCCCATTCTCCACCGAACCCCCTCCACATTCACATCTATATATATTTTTATGAATAACACGAACAATAAGGGACACAGCACTGATCCCTGTGGTACACCAGGGTACCCTGGTCTCCAGGCACACAAACAGCCTTCTCCCACCACCCTCTGCGTACTGCCAATAAGACAATTTTCATCATAACTTGTCAAGCTATCTTTGATATTGTAAGATTTTACTTTATTTTTCAGTTTCCCAGGTGGAAATGTTTTCAAATGTCTTCCTACAAAACTAAACAATTGACCTCCTCAAACTATTTCAATCAAACCCATTGGATGTGACTTCCTTCTGATAAAGTCATGATGATTATCCCTGATCAAACCTTGTGACTCTGATTGGAGTTCGATTTTCTCCTTCCCTATTTTCTCCAGTAGTTTACTTAACAGTGATCGAATACTCGCTTGTCTATAGTTCCATGGTCTGTCTCTCCCACCCTTACCGTGAAGTGGAATCATATTAGCAGTTCTCCAGTTCTCTGGCATGTCCTCTATGGTCAGATTCTAATTAAAATATTCAATCAGGGTCTTTCCTCCCTTGACACCAACAGCCTCCTGTGATACAACTCATTCAGACATGGAGATTGGTCCAAATTTAGACACAACAAAACCTCAAATCCCTGCTCATATTTTATATCAATCTGTTCAAGAATTTTACAATCCATCTTCTTTAATTCTGTACCTGCCTTTCGGAAATGTGTCGGAAAATCAAGTGAAAATCCGCGATGCAATCAACATGTCTATTGCTGCTTCCTCTGAAATTCTTGTATGAACTACATCTAGTCTGCCAGACTTATAAATACTCAATCCAGTTGTCTTGGTATTTCTGGAAGAATTTCTGGGCATTCTTCCATGAAGATAGACACAAAGAAATTGTTTCTTTTCCCTGTGATTTCTCTGTTCTCTGCAATAAATTATCCTGAACTGTTGAACACACCAACTGTTCCACATTTGACCTTGTTTTTATTTTTGTTTCATACAGTGATAAATGCTTTTTAGCAGTCTTTATGCTTTCCTTTCGTTTGCACGCTCTTTCTCTTTTTGATTTTCTTCTCAGTTCCTTGGCCATCCTTTGCTGTGCCCTACATTTCTCTGAATCCACTGATCTTACTGCAACACTTGGCATTTTTCTAAGCTGCCTCCTTTCATCAAATAGGTAGATGAAGGTGGCGTTAAAAGTGATAGTCGGAGACGAGGGTGGACCAGATTGATAGGAAGGAAGGTGGACACACTGGAACATTCAAAAGGACGGTGATGACTTGGAAGGTTGGAGTGAGATAAAATGGGATTAGGGGAAATGGGGAAATGAACTACGATCCCCTGTGGTTTGATTGTCCCAAGGCAGAAGAGGGGGTATTTTTCCTCCAGGCTTCTGGTGGCTCGGGTTTGGCGATGGAGCAGGCCCAGGTCCCTAATATCCTTGGCAGAGTGGGAAGAGGAGTTAAAGTGCCCAGCCACAAGGCGATGGAGTTCTTCAATCTTAGCAAGAAATTAAATTATCAAGAGAGGTTGAAGAGTCTGCAAATAGATTCAGAGAGGTAAAGGCAATAGATAATAGTTTGGCAAGTCGAATTTAACATGATATAACCTGTCATTTCAATTACAGGAATAATGGAAGGCAGTATGTGACTGAAATGGAGAGGGATTACAGGACGTAATTATACTGTGTACTGGGGGGGTTCACTCAGATCCGTTCAGACATGGGAGGTTTTGCTCCATCCCTGATCGTCTGCTCTTGACACTCCAAGTGATCCCATTGCTCTCCGTACACATTGAATACTTTAATGTGGTTGATTGGTAATGGGGATGATGTTTTGAAATGTGCATCAAGGGGATGGCCTTTTTCCAAGATATATTCATTTCTTTCTGCGTGGAGACCCGATGACGATGGAAATGGCTGACTGCTTCTGAATGAAGAAGCCGTGACTGCTGCCAGGACAGTGGGTATTCACCAACATGATACTGTGCATGGGTACACTGTAACATTAATAGAGAGAGATCTCCTTCTAATTTTCCCTATTGACATGGGTACTCTGCAGATGCCATGTACACCATCGGGAATCCCACTATACTGGATACGCCTTCAGCTCCCTGCTGTGGGAGAAACAATGTGTTGACCTCATCCACCTTATACATCCTCCGTCACCGGATGGTAACTTTGATGTTGAGATACTGGGAGATGATGAATATGTCATCTAGTCCTGCCTGGAAAGTTCTGGATCACAGAAGCTGAATGAAACTGTCACCCTAACAGCCACTTGCAGCACCGTCCTCCGCCTGATGTGAAGCTGCAGGTCATGTAGAAGGAGGTGACACCGCTCTGTGACCAGCTCCTTGTTCAATCAGTGTCCCCTCATACTTCGATCCTAGGTTAGGTGGAGCTTGGGAATCTGTTCCTGGAAAACCCGGAGTAGATACAGCAAATCGCTTTCCCCACAAACACTCACTCCGTGGTTTCAGAGCTTCCCCTCTCTGCAGTCTCTGCTCCATTTGTTGATCATGTTACAGACCCAGATGTTGTAACTACAGTCCCTATGCTCCATCCCGAGTTGGGTCAGCAAATCCTCAGGTCTCCTTGAAAGTCTGAGGCAGCTGACAGCACAACCTCCAGCAAACCATTCCCCAACCCCTCCACTAACTTTTTAATAACAGGAGTCAATCAGAAAACCCTCGGCTACAGATCCCCGGAAAATATTTGAATAAGGCCGCTTAGACCCAAAGCTTTCCTTATTTTGAATATAGATGGGAAGTGTGCGTTTCAGATATGTTGTGACTGTTCAAACCCCTCGACATTAAGCAAAATATAATATTCAAATGATTTAGTTAAAATCCAATCAAAGAAAAGAACATTTTGAGATAGCTTATATGTTGGAATACTTACACAACAATAGATATCGTACCTTCTTGGTATGCACTGCTTGACACAAAGATATATTCAAATACAGATTCTTACATGCAATTTTCCGATCCAGGAGAAATCAACATCAACAAGAATTCTCAACGAGAAAAGCAGCTAGGGATCATGTATTGAAACTCCCAACCCTTCTGGGATCCCTAACAGCTTCTGAATACGGCAGCTAAAAACCAAACGAGAAGACCTGGTCTGGGAGAGCTGGCCACTGCCCTTCGATTGTTACCACCATTTAGTGAAACTTAAAGGCCTCCTCAGTTATTTCCGTAAACTGTGTTCAGACAGCAGTTCTGCACCTCTGCCTTTAGAACCTCTCTTCAAAAACAACCTAAGAGAAAATAACCTCTTTACAGTGATAGTAAACTCACAACTTCTCCTTTAATAAAATGATCCATCAATATACAAAAATGGATTAATTTTAGACCTCCTAATCGTCCTCTATTTGTAGACTGAAATGGATATATAGGTAAAAACAATGACTGCAGATGCTGGAAACCAGATTCTGGATTAGTGGTGCTGGAAGAGCACAGCAGTTCAGGCAGCATCCGAGGAGCAGTAAAGTCGACGTTTCGGGCAAAAGCCCTTCATCAGGAATGCAGGCAGAGAGCCTGAAGGGTGGAGAGATAAGTGAGAGGAGGGTGGGAGTGGGGAGAAAGTAGCTATAGGTGAGGGGGGAGGGGATGAAGGTGAAAGGACGGGGTGAGGGTGGAGTGGATAGGTGGAAAAGAAGATAGGCAGGTAAGACAAGTCATGGGGACAGTGCTGAGCTGGAAGTTTGGAACTGGGGTGAGGTGGGGGAAGGGAAATGTGGAAACTGTTCAAGTCCACATAGATGCCCTGGGGTTGAAGTGTTCCGAGGCGAAAGATGAGGTGTTCTTCCACCAGGCTTCTGGTGGTGAAAGAGCGGTGGTGAAGGAGGCCCAGGACCTCCACGTCCTCGGCAGAGTGGGAGGGAGTGGTGAAATGTTGGGTCACAGGGCAGTGTGGTTGATCGGTGCGGGTGTCCCAGAGATGTTCCCTAAAGTGCTCTGCTAGGAGACGTCCAGACTCCCCAATGTAGAGGAGACCACATGCCGAAGGCTCCTTTAGGGCCTTGGATGGAGGTGATGGATGAGGTGTGGGCGCAAGTTTTGCAATTCCTGCGTTGGCAGGGGTTAGTGCCAGGATGGAAGGATGGGTTGTAGCGGGGCGTGGACCACACCAGGTAGTCACGGAGGGAACGGTCTTTGCGGAAGGCAGAAAGGGGTGGGGAGGGAAATATATCCCTGGTGGTGGAGTCCGTTTGGAGGTGGCTGAAATGTCGGCGGATAATTAGGTTTATCTGAAGCTTGCTAGGGTGGCAGGTGATCTGCAGGGGCGTTCTGTCCTTGTTACGGTTGGAGGGGTGGGGTCTGAGGGCGGAGGTGCGGGATGTGAACGAGATGCGTTGGAGGGCATCTTTAACCATGTGGGAAGGGAAATTGCGGTCTCTAAAGAAGAAAGCCATCTGGTGTGCTCTGTGGTGGAACTGGTCGTCCTGGGAGCAGATCTGGCGGAATCGGAGGAATTGGGAATACCGGATGGCATTTTTGCAGGAGGTAGGGTGGGAAGAGGTGTAATCCAGGTAGCTTTGGGAGTCAGTGAGTTTGGAAAAAATGTCGGCGTCAAGTCGGTCGTCATTAATGGAGATCGAGAGGTCCAGAAAGGGAAGGGAGGTGTCAGAGATGGTCCAGGTAAATTAAAGGTCAGGGTGGAATGTGTTGGTGAAGTTGATGAATTGCTCAACCTCCTCGCGGGAGCACGAGGTGGCACCAATATAGTCATCAATGTAGCGGAGGAAGAGTTGCATATGTATATTACATTGACTCTGAGCATACAAATGTTTACAACTCGATTCGATTTCAGTCATTTTACTCCTGCCACAGAATGCCTTTGTCTTTCTTTATCCAAGTCTTCAAAACGTGTCAAAACCTAGGTTTTCTCGCCCTGTCACCTTTATAATTTCAAATTGAATGACTGAAATAATAAGCTCAATTGAAACAGACTGGTATTCTTCTCCCTAAACTTCTCCAAAACGCTTTAAGGGGTCACAATCACTGGTAAAGATTTGTCTCATGTATGTTATTCACAATTTAAATGCCGAAATGTAAGGCCAACGCTAAGCTGAAGGCCTCCTTCCCCATTGTGGAATATATCTGTTCGTATTTCCACTGGACACTCCAACCACATGTTACATAATGGAACACTTCTCATCTCTCCAATACTCCCTCTGAATGACATAGCTGCTCATGTCTCAGCATAAAAGGATCACACACTTCTGTACCTCTTAAGGCTGTAACATCTTTACCTGCTACTCCTGGCCTAGGTCAGTAAACTTTACTCTCACAGGGACATGTTTAAAGAAGACCTCGCACATTCGTCTCAATCCTTCACAGAAGCCAAGCTTTGGGTTCTGAACCAATTCATCATCATCAGCCATTTGAGCTTCTAATCTTGCCATTGTAACTCTGTGCCCTTCCAAAAGAGTTCTCACGACTGCAGGAAGTGAATTGTTGCACTTCTCCAAAATAAGAATCTCACTAAGAGTGTCATAGGTTTGCTCTGTTTTTAATACCCTTACGCACCTTTCAAAATTACTTTGTTTTATCCTTTCAAACTCAATGTGCGTTTAACTACGGACGCTATTTTAGATTCCTGAAAAACTGTCTGTCGCCTTCTGGCACAAGCTCATATGCACTTCAGATTGCTTTCTTCACCACCTCATACTGGCCATATACCTACTCCGATAGGGATGCAAATACCTATCAGCTTTGGATCAACTAAACCCACATGGTCACCGAGCACTGCATTTGTTTAGCCACTATGTCAAATGAAATTCAAAGGGCTTCCACATCATTCTCATCAAATTTAGATAATGTATTTAATGTATTTAAACAGATCCCCATCAAGCGTTTGGCTACTATCGGGTTGCTCATCCTCACTATACTCCTCATCCAGCCTACCGCCTACTTTCATCACCACCTACTATGTCAACTTTCCTCTCGAATTACTAACCTTTGAAGTTAAATCTCTCTGCTTTTCTTCTCTCTTTTTCTCTCTTTCTTCTTCATTTTCTATTCTTTTATTACTATGCTTCATCATAATTCAAACAGTTTAGATTCCTTCTCATGTTCACGATGCCTCATTTGAAATTGAATACTCGCCATTTCCAAAGACTCTGATGGCGCTTCCACCAAATGTAATTGCCAAGTTATAGTTGTAATTATCTCTCATTTTCGCACAGACAAACGCAACTCTAACTCCAGCTTGTCTGCCAATTCCTACAGCTTTGCCTTCAGTACCTTTTGTAAAACCCCCAACTTCACTTCTTCCACATCCAGAGAACTCTCAGTGACTGAAAGAACCTTTATACACAAAACACTGTTTAAGCCAACCGAATTCAACATCGGAAACAAAAGACACTAACAGCTACCATACGCGACGTTTGAACCCAATAGTTTCTTGGTGCGTACTCTCCAGTATCTGCATGAGCTTATTCTGGATTCGCTGGTTTCCTCCCACAATCCAAAGATGTACATGTCATGTGAATTGGCCATGCTAAATTGTTTGTGGTTTTCAGGGATGTGTGGGTTAGGTGCCTTAGTCGGGGTAAATGTGTATAATAGGGTAGAGGAATGGGTCTGGGTAGGTTACTCCACGGAGGGTCGGTGTGGACTTGTTGGGTCGAATGGCCTGTTTGCACGCTGTAGGGATTGTAATTCTAAACCCAATTTGGTATTATTGATTTAGAATCAGACAAGAGTCCCCAGTTTGCTATAGATGAACCAGACTGACTCAAACTATTTTAAGGACGTAGCTTGGATGCGAACCTTTTCGTATTTTAAAGGTAGATGTGAGTTGGGCGTTCCAGATGTGATGCTACTCGTCAAACCACTCACCATTAATTAAAACACAATATATTTTAAACACTCTAATGAAAAGCCATACAAAATGAAGAGGATTTTAGAATAACTTAACTGTTGGAAACCTTAACCGAATACTGGATACAGTACCTTCTACAAAAGAACTGTTCCAATATACTAACATCACCGAAACACACCCCATGGTAAAAAGAAGCATTCAGACATACAGTTCTCCAAACCAGGAGGAAACAGCATCAAGTGAAGCTCCAGAGAGAACAGCAGCTAGGGATAATTTACTAAAACTTCCAACCCTTCTGGGACATAACCACCTGATGACTTCCAGCTGTAAGGAAAAACCTAGAAAGCCTGGTCTGTGCTAGCTGGCCATTGTTACTACAATTTATTAAAAACCCTAAAAGTCTCGTAAGTTGTTTACTTGAGCCGTTATCAGTAGGCAATTTGGCCTTTAGGATCTCGTGTTTTAAAAAAAGAGAAAATAACCTTTTTTTAAAATAAAGTGACGGCATTGTCACACAATTTAAATGCCTGGCCCTTTACTCAATGGGCTTCCTCGTATTACTGATCGCAAGGTCACCTTGGAGGGGCAAACACGGGTACAGTCCAAGTTACAAGGCCGTGTCTCATAACTTCTGAAACACGCCTGTCCATGGCCATCACATGGGACATACCGGGAAGTGAACAACAGCCTGACACACACCATTTCACTGTTTTTGAGCTTCACAATGCCAGCACTCGATACAATGGGGAGACAAACCCAAGGCCAGGGAAAGAAACAGAGGGAGTGAAAGATTCACATTAAAGACAGAAACAGGCAATTAATTAACTGGGAGGAGGTTGTGGAAATATGGGGAAAAAAGACAGAGCAGTGGGACTGACTGGAGATGTACGATCTTCGAGAGTAAAATTACAAGAATGAGAACTTTGAATAAAGGCATTGTCAGATCAGCTGAAATGATTTGTTCTATCAAATTCTGGATCTGCTTCACACAACACCACAAACAACATAAACTGGGACAAGATGACATCCCAGCATGGAGAGCTGTGCAGACCATGCTAGTGTGGAGCTCAGTAAACTGCACTGTCTGCCCAGCATGGAGAGCATTGCAAACTTTACGATCATGTGCTAACTATACTCGCATCAGATTACCTATAATGGGACGGTTTGTTCGGGGTGTGTGTGTGTGTCTGTGTGTGTGTGTGTCTGTGTCTGTGTGTGTATTCATCAGAGAGTGAGAGAGAGTGCGTGTGTGTGCGCGATTGGCGTGGTTGAATGCGAAACTCATTGTTTGAGAAGGAACACACGTGAAGGAAACAATTTTAAATACGAACAACTGGCAGGCTTTTGAATAAACGACAGAGAGAGAACGAATGAAGTTTCATGGACAGATGAGGTAAAGTGTTTGAGAATGTTAAAATAAAGACATTGTCATACACAATAGCAATATACATCTGTGTACACATGAATGACAGATGGATGGGAGTTTGGTGTGAGTTCGAATCAGATTTTCTTCGGCAGGATTGAAGCCGGGAGTGTCAACAGCAGATTACTATCTTCATGAAGACTGTATTTTATAACTCAAGGTTCAAACAGGAGTTGGAATAAACCAGTGAGTTACATTGTGGAGTGGTGAGTATTTCAAGTTCGAAATGGTCAGGGCATGGTGTCAGGAATCAGCTCATAGTCAAAGGGATGTCCCACAGTTGTGACTTGTCTGCTTCAGCCGCAGATATTGGCCAGGGATGGGATGAAAACACTGGGAAAAAGTGGTGTTTGTAACCAGAACAGTAGACAGTAACCTCCATGCTCTTAGTATTTAAATAACAAAGGCAAATATACAATACATTGTGGTTCTACACTGAAACTGAGTCGGTTAACATAGAGACCCGTGAGTAACATTGCCAGAGCAGAGAGAGAGACAGTAATTGAACACCTTCATTGATGTAGTTCGTCGTGATCTGGAGAGTTTCAACAGCAATAATAATAGTGGCCAGAAGTGTAGAATATATGAAACAACAGTAATACAGTCATAATTGGTTTATTGAAAAAAACTGGACAGTGACACTTACCAGGAACACCAACGATAGCCAGGAAGGGATAATAAAAATATTGTATAATGCGAAGACCATAATAGATCTGAAATGATAAGGACCACCAAGGAAGTGCAGAAAGATGCCAAACATAATCGGATAAACTCCTGTCTATTGTTGGAACATTCCAGTCTAATGTCCCCAGATTCTGATCCATTTTTGTAACATTCGAATCCAATATTGTCAGAGTCTGATCCATTTTTGGAACATTCCAGTCTAATGGTCTAAGATTCTGATCTCTCCCACTCCTCTCTCTGGATCTGCTGGTCCCTGTCAGTGCTGTCGGTGATGCTCCCGCTCATTGTATGGGATAACACATTGAACGGCGCCCATTTATCGTTAAAAGATGGAAATCCTTCACTGGGATAATTAGAATCCACGAAGACTGGCATTAATTACAGTCACTGAACAAATAGGATCAGTTAACCAGTTCCATACATCACTTTTCATATCACTATAAAAGGGAACATGTACTGGGTTTGGATGGAATGGATAAGGGTTGCTGAGGGATGGACCATAAATATTTCAATGTTTGAATCATTTTTTCCCTTGAATACGAGAGTATTACCAGGACACTGCAGGGTTCTATATATGTTCCACTCCGTTTATGAAAGGAAGCAGGTATAAAATAACAGATCGGCCACATAAAAAAACGTCAGGTGGGCAAGTTTCTAGATACCTTAACACAAAGTATGAAACTTATTATCCGGTGTGAGGCTACTCCTGGTTTTAGTGCCCTGTTTCCAGATCCTTTCATAACCTTGAGACAGAGCACTGAGACTGCTGCTCTGGAACAGGCCGAAGCAATTCTGTCCCTATGGGCATCTTACAGATAGATAAAAGAAGGCCATTCAGTCCATATTAGCCTGTTGCTAGTCATTCAAAATAAAAGGATTTGTCGCTGCAGCTGTATGAGGTGTCACTGAGAGGACACCTGGAGTACATTGTGTTATTTGTGTTACGGTAACTGAGAAGGGGTGGACCTCCATCAGATACAGTTTAACGGCTGCTCATAATCCACGGGTTGCTGTCTCATTTAATGTCTCGTGGCTGTTTTACAGGGACAGGAGGAGCCTAGTCAGCCTCTCGAGCCTGTTACAGAGGGGCAGGAAATGTTTATTTAACATTTCAAGTCTGTTACACATAAATATTAGTTTTAAACTAGTTGTGGAATAGGAAAGACCTGACGTAAACATTAAAGTTATAACTTTGAACAAGGCCAATTTTGAAAGTGTTAGGCGAACCCTCTGAAAGGCTAATTGCGATATGCGATTCACAGGTAAAGGAATGGTTGGGTAATGCAACACCATCAAAACATGGATTCAGAGAATCCAGAGCCAACTTGTTCCTATTAGTGAGATGGGCAAGGCTGTGGGTGCAGGGAGTGCTGGGTGGCTAGATATTTTGATGCTCTGGTCAAGGGAAGGAAGGAGGCATATATCAGGTTAATAGAGCTGAAATCAAGTGAATCCCCAGAGGAGTATAAGGGCAGTAAGTATATAGTCAACGTTGAAATCGGGCCAGAAAAATGTGAACGCGGGTTGGCTTTATAAATAGGGTTAATGAGGTATTGACGAAACTCTACAAATCTCTTAGCGGCAAAAGATTAACTCGGGAGAAAATAGGGCACCTTAAAGATCAGTAAGGCTACCTATGTGTGGAACCACAAGAGATGGGAAAGATATAAAACAAGTATTTCTCCACAGTATTTAATGTGGAGGAGGTTACAAGAGTGAGAGAATGAAGAAGTGTATAGTGATATTTTGAAAAGTATCCATATTACAAGGAGGTGTTGGACATTGGAAAACACATAAAGGTGAACAAATCCCTGGGACCTGATCAGTTGTCTCCCAGAAGATTGTGGGAAGCTAGGAAAGAGATTGCTCTTTGCTAATATATAAGTATTATTGATTTCGACAGGTGAGGTGTCAAAACACTGGAGAGCTGCTAACATAGTGTCATCATTTAAGAAATAAACGAAAACCCAGGTAACTATAGACTAGCGAGCCTGACGTCAATGCTGAGTAAATTGTTGGAGGGGACTTTGAGGGAAAGGATGTATATGCATTTAGAAGGATAAGGACTGATGAGGGCTTTGAACATTGGACATCACGTCTCACTGACTCGGTTGAATTTCGTGACGAATTGATGAAGATGATTGATGAAGGCAGGACAGTGGATTTTGTCTTTATGGAATTCAGTAAGAAAAGCAAAATATTCTACATGGTAGACTGGTGAACAAGGTTAGTCTGCCTGGAATCCAGGGAGAGCTCGTCATTTAGATCCAAACTTTTCTTGAATATTGGAGACGGGCCGTGACAGTGGACATTTGTTCATTGAACTTGGAGACCTGTGCCCAGTGGTGTGCCAATAGTGACACCATTACTAAAAAGTCAATAGTGAGTCCACTGCCTCTTGTCACTTATACAAATCATTTGCATTTGAGTACATGAAGTATGGTCAGGAAGTTTGTAATTCCAAATTTGGTGGTGTAGTCGACAGTGAAGAATGATATCTCAGAACAAAGTGGAAACTTGATTAGGTGAGCCGAGGGGTGGCAGATGGAGTTAAATTTAGATCAATGTGAGGTGTTGCATTTTGGTAAGACAAATCAAGGCAAGACATGTAGGGCCCAGTCGAAAGTTGCAAAACAAAGAGAACTCCATTGAAATTATAGAATCCCTACAGTGAAGAAACAGGCTTTTCGGCCCGTCGAGGCCAGACCGTCCCTCTAAAAGGTATCCCACTGGACAAACCCCTACCCTATCCCTCTGAGCCTGCATTTCTCATGGCTAATCCACCTCGCCTACACATCCCAGGGTACATGGGGCAATTTAGCATGGCCAATCTACACTTGCCTCTATATCTTTGTACTGTGGGAGGAAAACGTAGCAACCGGAAGAAACTCACGCAGACATGAGAAGAATGTGCAAATTCGACACAGGCAGTCATTTAAGGATGGAATTAAACCCAGATCGCTGCGCTCTGAAGCAGCAATATTAGTCGCTGAGCTACTGTGTCACCTTGTGGTGCTGGTTCTCCGTTCCTTGAAAGTGTCGTCACAGGTAGACAGCGCAGTGAAGAAGGCATTTCGTGATCGTCCCTTTATTGGTGCGTGCTTGAGTCGATGCGTTTGCATGACATGTTGCATCTGTACAGGACATTGGTTTGGCCACATTTGTAATATTGCATTTAATTCTGGTCTCCCGGCTGTCGGAAAGATGTTGTCAAACTTGAAAGGGTACAGAAGAGATTTAAAAGAATGTTGCAGGTGTTGGAGGGTTTGAGCAACAGGGAGAGTTTGAATATGCTGGGAATATTTTCAAGTGTTCAGGCTGAGGGGTGATCTTAAAGAGGTTTATAAAATCATGAGAGGCATAGATAAGGTAAACAGTCAACGTCTTTTCCCCAGCATAGGCAAGTCGAAAATTACAGGACAAAGGTTTAAGGTGAGAGGAGAAAGACTTCTGAAGGGAAATGAGGAACAAAGATAGCCTGCTGTCTGTATGGATTGAGCACCCAAAAGTGGTGGTGGAGGCAGACACAGTTGCATCATTTAAAAGGCATTTGAATGGGTGCGTGCATGGGAAGTGTTTAGAGGGATATAGGCCAAGTGCTGGCAAGGGTAACGATATAAATTAGGGATATTTGGTCAAAATGGACGACTGGATCGAAGAGTCTTTATCCGTGCTGTACATCACTGAGACTCTGTTGACTCTTGAGTGTATAACACAGGAAGAGGAAGAGGCTATTCCAGTTCTGAATTCTGTCAGTCAGCTTGTTTGATCAATTACTGAGAGTCAAATACAAAAGTGCATCATTCAGATTTTGATGGTGTTTAACAGAAACACGAGAAAGGCTTTTAGTCAAGAGAAGCAGTAAGAAATGTGAAGAGGCCATTCAGTCTCTCAACTCCATTCCACAGGAGCAGCAGATGAGCACATAGCTATTGGAGCTTGTTAGTCAGTAGCAAGAGGAGGACATCTACTTTCACAAACTTGGGATCAGGAGGCATCACTCAGTTGCTCAAGGCTGGGACACAGGAACAGGAGGCAGTCACTCAACTGCTCGAGTCTGGGAAACAGGAACAGGAGGCAGTCACTCAACTGCTCGAGTCTGGAAAACAGGAACAGGAGGGAATCATTCAACTGCTCGAGACTGGGACACAGGAACAGGAGGGAGTCACTCAACTGCTTGAGTCTGGGACACAGGAACAGAGGCAGTCATTCAACTGCTCGAGACTTGGACACAGGAACAGGAGGGAGTCGGTCAACTGCTCGAGACTGGGACACAGGAACAGAAGGTGGTCATTCAACTGCTCGAGTCTGGGAAACAGGAACAGGAGGGAATCATTCAACTGCTCGAGACTGGGACACAGGAACAGGAGGGTGTCACTCAACTGCTCGAGTGTGGGACACAGGAACAGAGGCAGTCATTCAACTGCTCGAGACTGGGACACAGGAACAGAAGGGAGTCGCTCAACTTCTCGAGACTTGAACACAGGAACAGATGGGAGTCACTCAACTGATCGAGACTGGGCCACAGGAACAGGAGGGTGTCATTCAACTGCTCGAGACTTGAACACAGGAACAGATGTGAGTCATTCAACGACTCGAGACTTGAACACAGGAACCGAAGATGGTCACTCAACTGCTCGAGACTGGGACACAGGAACAGGAGGCAGTCATTCAACTGCTCGAAACTAGGGCACAGGGAAATCTGGAGGCTAGTTAGGTCCGAGGATCCTGTTATGCAGGAACAGGAGGAGGTGACTCACTCCCCACAGTATGGGTCACTGGGAGAGAAGGGGAATTTGCCTGTTACAAGCAGAAATAGATGAATAGGTTGCATTCGTGGTCCACACAATACTGCCCAACCATTTACTAAGACCACGGCTGTTCTGATTGTGATTCCCTCATTCCATTTCACGGAGACTGTCCTCTCTGCAGCATCTGTTCCATTTGTTGGTCATGTTGCAGACCCAGATGCTGCAACAACAGTCACCATGACTCATCCAAAGGGTCGGGTCTAACAGGATGAGTCAGGATTTGAAGGGTCCAATCGCAAGAATGAAAACGCAAAATAAAGGCTTTGCCAGATTTTTTGTTCTCTCACATTCGCAATCTAAGTCACATAACCAGCGCATCCATTGTACGTTCAGGATGGAGCCCTGTGTAGATCCGGCTAGTGAACTGCTGAATGCACCCAGCAATGTCCAGAGTGGAACTCTGTGCAGCCCACACCAATCCTTGATCTATAATTCTGGGCTAAATGTCCAGCGTGAGGATCTGTGCAGACCACACTGGTTCATTCATATATAACCAAGGGCGTTTGCATTGTTCTTTAACAATATGTTAGATCACTGCCCAGTGTAGGGAAACTTGCAGCTGATGCTGGCAGTGACAGGATGTGCGGCTCCCATCCATTTACAGCTCTATATCTCCACTGTGCCTTAACAAAGGTGCTGTGGGTGTGAAAATCATTGCAAAGGAGAGATGTAAATGGAAACAGTTTAAATACCAATAGTTCCGATTCAGGCGCATACAACTCCAGTATTTAAAGATGAAATAACTGAGATAATGTCCAGTGAGTTTTTGTGGATGTTGCAAAGAAGTAAGAGGGAGGTGGTGATGTTATAGTAGTTGCACTATAAGCCTCCAAATAATCAATGCGAATTGGAGGAACAGATATGCAGGGAGACTGGGGAGACTGGGGAGACTTGCAGGAACAATAGAATTGTCATAATAGGTTATTTAATTATACTAACGTGGACTGGAAAGTCCAGAGTGTTAAGAACTTAGATTGAATGAAATTTGTTCAGTGTATTCAGGAAAGTTTCCATAAGCAGCATATAGAGGGTCCTACTCGGGAAGGGACAAACTCGACCTACTGTTGGGGCATAGGGAAGGGCAGGTGACAAGAGGTAATCAGGCTCTGATCAGCAAAAAAGGAGGCGTGACTCAGGTTCAGGCAGCTGGAATCAATGGAATCTCTGGAGAGACACAAGGAATACAGGAGTTTACTGAAGAAGGAAATCAGGAGGGCGAAGAGGGGGTATGAGATAGCCTTGGCTGAAAAATTAGGGTGGATCCAAAGATGTGCATTCAGTATAGTAAAGAAAAAGAGCGACTAGAGAGAAGATAGGACGCCTTAAAATCCAAAGTGGGCATTCATATGTAAAACCACAAGAGATGGGCGAGGTCCTCAAATTCCCCTCTGTGTTTACCATGAAGAAAGACATGAAGATCTCTGACCTTTTGGCGGGGGGGGGGGGGGGGGGGGGGGGGGTTGGTGGTGGGAGGGTTAGTTGTCATATCTTGGTACCGTTCATATCCCAGTGGAGGTGCTGTTGAACATATCAGAATGCACAAGTCAGATAAATCTCTTTGTCCTGACCAGATATATCCAAGAGCACTGCAAGAGGCTAGAGAAGACAGTCCGGGGCCAAGGTCCGGGATACTGGGCAGTAGCAAATGTTGTGCGCTTCTTCTAGAAGGGCTGCAAAGAAAAATCTTGGGAAATACAGACCAGTAAGCTTTACATCTATTTTCGGGAAACCACTTGAGAAGGTTATGAGAGCTAAGATATGCATGCATTTGGAAAGACAGAGTTTGACTTGAACAGTCAGAATAGCTATGTGATGGCAGATCATACCTTACAAATTTTGTTCGAATTTTTTGAGGAAGTGACCATGAAGGTTGACGAGGGCAGGGTGGTGGACATAGTCTATATGGATTTCAGTAAAGCCTTTGATAAGTTTCCACATGGTAGGCTGCTCGAGCAAGTTAGATCGCATGGACTCCAAGATAAGCTGGTAAACTGGCGACACAATTGGCTTGGCGTTTAAAATAAATGGCTATGATGGAGGGATGCTTGTCGGACTGGAGGCCTGTGACTAGTGGAGTGCCTCAGGGGTCGGTACTGAGCCCATTGCTGTTTGTTATCTATTTGAATGATTTGGACCTGAGTGCACAACACAATGTTAATAGGTTTGCAGATGACACTAAAATAGGAGGCATCCAGTGAGGAGCGTTATCAGAAATTGCAGCAGTACCTTGATCGGCAGGGGAAGTGGGCTGAGAAATAGAATGTGGAGTTTAATATAAATAAGTGTGACGTCTTGCGTTTTGGAAAGTCAAATCCAGGTAGGCGTTTAGTGATGAATGAGACGGCCTTAAGTAGTGCAGTGGAACAAAAGGACGTTGGAGATCAGGTGCACGGTTGTCTGAAATTTGAGTCACAGATACAGAGGACAGTGAAGAAGGCTGTTGGCACAATGGCCTTCATCAGCGCATTGAGTATAGACGTTGGGACATTATGTTGCAATTGTACAGGATGTTGGTAAGGCTGCAGTTGGAGCATTGGGTTCAGTTTGGTTCTCCTTGCACTAGAAAGGATATTAGTGAATTAGGAAGAGTGTCGAAGGAATGTCAGAGATGTTTCCTGAGCTAAAGGGTTTAAGTTATAGGGAGATTATGGACAGGTTAAAACTTTTTTCTTTACAGCCTAGGAAACCGAGGGGGTTCTTATAGAAGTGTAGATCTTATCAAAACATGAGAGACGTGCATAGGGGTGAATACTTCAAGTTTTTTCGCAAGGTTGGGGAATCGAGGACTAGAGGACATCCGTTAATGCTTCGAGAGGAATAAAATAAAAATTAACCCGTAGAGGTAACTCTTTTACACAGATCATGGTACACATATGGACTGAGCTGTCAGTGGAAGTGGTTGAGGTGGGTACAATAACAACATTGAAAAGGCACTTGGACAAATACACAGATAGGAAAGGATTAGAGAGGTACAGAGAAATTGGATGAGTGCAGATGGATATCTTGTTTGGCATGGAACATCTGGGCCGAAGGGCCTGTTTCCGTCTGTAGATGTATATGACCTCAAATACCTGTGTTTTGGGAAAGAGACAGGGAGGGGGAGACCGAGAAAAAATGTCATGGAAAGATGTGTTCACTAGTTTCAGAATGCTGAAATGAAGCCATATCGACAGTATCATGCAACACGGGACAGTATTATGAAGAATTATGAATGAATGGTATACTCGTGTGAGTTCAGGCGATGGAGAGTTTTGAATGAGCAATTGTCCTGCAGCTTTGTAACTGGGAGGGAGGACTGCAGAGTCTTCGACGCATTGAGCTGTATAAAACAGTAATTTGTCTCAAATTCATTTTCATTGACTGTGACAGAGGGATTGTCTGTACAAAGCTGAGCTAGATTCCTGGTGCTATCTTATCGAACTCACCTCATTAGCTACCGTCCCCTCTTATTCAATACCAGCCCGATTCTCCCACCCATCATGACTGGAGGTGCACACAGTCGCGCGGGTGCCCCTGGATATTCCATGATTCCTGGCACTGCTGCCATCTTTAAAAGGCCAAGAGGCATATGGTTGAGCTTTCTCAGGTTGGTGCTGCCCTGCACGGATTACCCTGAGCATGGCATATAAGGGGCAATTACAGCACGGTTTGTTGACAGAGCACGGCGGGCATAGTGGATGGGCTAGGACAGAGGGGGACTATTCCATTCCCAGAGGGGGCCATACTACCAGACCCACCGAGCATGGTCTGTGCTCACCACCAAATTCTGTGCAGCATCTGCGGTCTGAAGAAATATCCAGCAATACAGGACACGCATCAATGACCTTCCCCGTTCTGTCAGGCTAAGGGTCACCGTATTCTCTCTGTTCTCTCACAGTCACTGTATATCTGTTACAGCACTGACCCCCGAACAAGGCTCATGCTCCAACACTCTCACTGCAGCGCCTTCTCTCTCTCTTTCGTTTGCAACACCAACCCCATCCACCCCCCCCCCCCCCCCAACGACAGTTATAGAATATTCTGGAGAATGCCGATTATGGAAAATTCCAGATAATGTTCCAAATAATTCCCAGTTTCAGGAAAATGGCAGTGCCCCTGTGTGTAACACATAAGAGGAAGGAGCAGAAATGTAGATTTTTCAAATCCCACACAATTCAAACCACACTGAGGCAATTCAGCCCTTCAAACAAGCTCTAGCATTTCATAAGATCCCGGCTGATTTGATGCTTTTCTCAGCTCCATGTTCCATGAACTTTCAGTCATTCAACTCGCTGGGTTCCTGTCACTGTCCAGATGGCACTCAGGCACTTTTCCCGCAGTTTTCTTCAAGCGCCTGTTCGAGGGCTTTTCCAATGGAATGCACTCTCCTCACAGTATATTCAATCAGCTATATACTTTCATGCAACATTCAGCATGCTTTACACAAACCAAACAAAAATTTACACTTATTTTATGGTTATAGATATCCAATCACACTTAGTCATTTCACTTCACTCACCTTAATGATATTAAATCAAAGACAGCTTCTAAGCACGTCTTGTTATAAAATACAATTTCGAGCAGAGAACATTTTTACTCACAGCCGTTATCTTGACCGTTATCTGAACGGTACCCTTTTCAATGTTATGAAAGTTTCTCTTGCCCTTTGCCTGTGACTGTTTCTGTCTGTAACAGTTGTTCTGTCGCCCCTCAGTTGGCTGGACGGCAGGTTTGTGATATAGAGGGAGGCCAACTGCGCAGGTTCAGTTTCTCACACTGACTGTGGTTACCGTGAAGGGGATGCTCTCTCAACGCTTCCCCATCACCCGAAATGTGGTGACCCTCACGGTAAACCAGCATGAGTGGTCTCTCTCTAATGAGAGTTCTTTGGGACTCTATTCTATCAATGTTAGCATTTTAATTTTAAAAGTTTTATGGAAAAAGAGATTTTTAATATTATAATAACCCAATAACAACACAACTTCAATAACTGATCAAAATTACACTCATGTGCATGTACATAAAAAACAAGTTAAAGCACTACATATAAACAGAGAAAAAAACAAAAATAATGAATAAATAGTACAGCTCAGCATAACAAAATGATAGCTCTCGTTCTTCAAGAGCATTAACTGATACACATTTTATGTTCATAATTCTTCCTCGCTTGATATTAGATTCATTCGACTATATAATCATGGCTATGTACATGCCCTTCTTAATGTGACAGATAAACCTGCATCGTGGTAATCCAAAAAGGGCTACCATGTCCGATATAAATCTCTGTTTTTTTGATGCACCATACTGGTGAGAAAGACCAAAGGGATATTCTCCATGAAGAACTTACGAGGACACAACAGAACCGGGATTTTCAGACATCCAACACAACAGAATGCTTTTCCTAGCACAGAAAGTAAGGTTATAATTTTTCTTCATGTGCATCTCTACAAAGTATCCTGGGCAGGCACAGGAAAAGAAAAACCGGGTCCATCTCCAATTCAGTCCCCAACACCCACTCTATCACACCTAACAGAGTGCTCCAATATATATGAAGTCTGCAGCAGGACAACAAGCAATGAGTAAGAATGCCTGTCGTCATTCTGCATTTATGACATGCTGACGATAATCCCACTTTGCATTTTGAGAGACAATTTGGGGTCAGATAGACCCTATGAAGAATTTTCAACTGCATGGAATGGGTCCAATTGCAAATCATAATCCTTTGAGCATTTTCACAAATATCCTCCCATGTTTCCGAAGTGTTCTGAAAATCCAACTCTCTCTCTCTCGCAGACATCACAAAGGTGCACAGTCTCATCTGAGGGGACAGTCTCAAACTGATGATAAAGGGTACTGACACAGAGTGTATTCTGAGCACTAAGCACCCGCTTATCTCTACCAGATCTGTACGAGTCTGTTAAAAGTGTGTTTTTTTAAAAAATCAAATCTCTGATCTGAAAAAAAGAGGTATCTACTAGGTAGCCCATACTTACGAGTTATTTGATCAAATGATGTCATTCTTTCTCCCTGAAATAAAATGTCGTGGCTCAGTAGATAGCACTGCGGCCTCACAGCACCAGGATCCAAAGATGTGCGGTTAGATGAATTGGCTATTGATAAATCACCCATAGTGTTCAGGGATGTGTAGGTTGGGGCATTAGTCAGGGGAAATATAGGATGGTAGGGGAATGTGTCTTGGTGGGTCGAAGTCGACTTGTTGGGCCCAAGGACCTGTTTCCACACTGTAGGGATTCTATTAATACTAAATCACTGAAGCAAGGTATACCCCTTGCTGCCCACAGTTTAAACATGGAATGTACTATCCCCGGTTGAAACTTGGTATACCAATTATAGAGATAAGAAACAAGGATTTGGCTGTATTGTCCCCGATCTGACTCATTGTCATTCATACTTTAACTTTATTAATAATTATTGGTTTATGACAATACTCCATAAATGTAGTCATTTTGTCTAAGAACAACAGTCTATAAGGGTTCACTTTGTCTGAGAGAGTTCAATATCTAACTGTAGTGACGCCGAGTCCTCAGTGGCCCAGACACTCACATAGGATAATAAAGAGCTTAATTGATAGCTTTTAATCTGGAGATCTACTCCCCATACTCTGTGGGGTAGTTGCAATTTGGTTCGCTTGATAAAGAGTCGCTTTTGGTGCCAAACAAAAGACCTAAACCAGCCATTAAGTCTCCTAAATATCTGTCTGGGAAACATCAAAGGAAGCATTCACATATGGGGTATAGCAAATAATGAAGGACATTCTTTTTAATAACAGCTATCCGACCCAGCCAGGATATTGGAAGTGCCCCCCATCTTTGAAGGTCTTGTTTAATTTTGTCAAACAAATGGACACAGTTCACTTCAAATAAATGGTCAAAGACAGATGCAATGAATAGACTAAAATAGGGAAACCTTCAATATCAGGTATTTCCCTGAGACCTCCCATAGGCATGGCCACAAACTTTGTAAAATTAATCTTATAGCCCAAAAAGGCGATAAGCAAATTAATGCATTGCATCACGTGAGCTGCCGAAACTGTGGTATTTGACAAAAACATGAGACCCTCATATGCATACAACATAATCTTATGTGACTTCTATCTTAATTCTGGGGCAGGTATGTTGGGGTAATATTGCCAATTGTGTAGGATGCCACAGTGTCTAAGATTGTTGCAGGGATGGGGAAGAGATCAACCCTCGTGTGGCATTTGTGCGGGTTAAAGAAGAAAATATAATCCCTACTTGTGAGGTAGATCTGCCTCCAGGTATCCACCAGCTCTAACCCACTTGTTGCTTACATTATAACGAGGGTAATTGGGGACCTTTGGACCTTCTGTCCACCGTGGGGCCATAAGACAGTCGAAATCTCCTTCTACAATAAGGTGCCATGATTCAAGATATCTCACTTTGGAAAATGCATCTTTCGGGATTTTAAGATATTGTGCCGGGGTGGGGGGGGGGGGGGGGGGGGGGGGAGGAGCATTCAAAATACCGTATTAATTCCCATAGTTCAAGACTTTGGGAATGATGATCCTTCCGTGAGTGTCTAATACAATCTAATAATTTAAGTGGAAGATTCTTCTTCACTAGTATGGCTTCTCTCCTACTCATCGTATTAAAAGACGAGAAATAAACCCGGTCAAACCCGCCCTGCTGTAACGTCAAATGTTCCTTGTCATCAAGGTGCATCTCCTGCAATGGGACAACATTCAACCTCTCTGTTTTATGACCAGAAAGTACATTTTTCTTATTGACTGGCAGATGGTCCCCCTTAATGTTCCAGGTACAACATTTAAGCATAACATTATCCAGAACACACTGTAGCCACATTTCAACTCTAGAGTTTCACATAGAATTACACATCGCTGATCACTAATGAAGAAAAGACTCATTGGACCTAAAACCTTCACAAACTAAAACTACTACAACTAACAAGCTCTCAAATCTTTCCAAAGCTAAACACATAAAAAACCAAAGAACGAAATAAAATCCAAAATGCCAATGACACTCGATTGGGGAATTTACCCCCACCGCCCACTGGGGATGCTTACATATCTCAAAGCTTTCTCTTGTGCCCGCTACCAATATGGAATCCAGGACAATTAACTACAAACATCGGCCATGAACTGCCCTTCGGTCGGCACTTAGTCATCACAAATACCTTTGTAACTCCCTCCAGCTTGAGCTGCACCCCAGACACGAGCAAAGAAAAAAAAAACAGTAGTAATACTAATGAAGAAGTTAAAAATGAGTACTCTACCCAATTCCTGGCTATAACTTAAAACTAGTTAATAGCAGAAAAATCCAACAAATTTTCTTTAAGAGAGAAACATGATTATCTAAATATCCAGCTTACTTTAAAATGTCCACAAAGTTTTCGCTTTCTCTGGAGAGTCAGGTGAGTTCGTGGATCAATTGAAAGCAATACGGAGCACCACTGAGGACCGTAACGAATGTTGAATCCAGAGTTCCTTTACTCTTCTCAGGATATCATCAAAAGATTTTCTTTCCTGAATCACCGCCGTTGAAAAGTCCTCAAAGAACATAATACTGGAGCCCTCATGAATTAAACCCATCGGATCTTTCCCCTGGGTTCCGGAAAATTCCATTAGTCTTTGTTTGTTCCCATAACTATGTCACCGAACAACGACAGGATGAAGGCGTTGGTCTGAGTCTGACTTCCGTGCCATAACCCGATGAACTTTCTCACTCTTCACCCGTCCCTCCTCAGTTTTGAAGTGAAGGAATCGCTGCAGCCAGTCCTTGAAAAAAACTCACCGGCTGACCACCTTCTGTCCGCTCTAGCAGACCGACGATGTGAATATTCTTCATCCTACCCCTGTTCTCGAGGTCGTCATCTTGTTCAGTTAAGGTGGAGACCTGTTTTTCAAGGCGGACGATCCTCTCCCGATAGGAATCGATCACGGCCTCTGTGCTGCAGTTCGGCGCTTGACATCGTCTGTTCTGTTTCCAAGGCTGTCAAGTTGCTGCTCATGTTTTTGGAGCGCGGCTGAGAGTGGCTCGAGCCACTGCTGAACCCTTTTCCAATCATGGCGTCAATACTTTCACATAACTTGGTGAACTCAGAGACCAAGGCCTGGTGAGTAACTGGGTCCATGGAACGAGCAGAGTGGGTTGCAGCTACAGCCTCAGGCATGCTCGATGCTTCTGACGGGTGCACCATGTGTTGGGACTTACCCGATCCTTTCCCATGTTTTGTCATTTCCACTTGACAAAACTAGCTCTTTTTAGTGTTGAATTTTACATAGATGGCTGGTATGGAGTGGATTAGAGAACTACTTTGCCCGTGTGTTGATGCAGAGCCCAGCAAAGCAGTCCTTCTGGATCGCCGCCATCTTGTATTCCCCCTCAAAATTTTAGCGGTATTATCATTTCATTTTGCATTATATTCCTGGAGTTTCTGAAGACGTTTTATTTGATACCACTGTCTACATTTGCCCCCACACTGCACATTGCTGCCTATTCCTTGATAATCCTTGACTCTGTTGTTATTTATGAACCTTCCATCTGTGCCTCAAAATATTCAATATTTCTGCCTCCAATGGTCTGTGGGGAAGAGTGTTCAAAAGACTAACAGCACTTTGAGAAAACAATTATAAACATTATGATCTGAGTATGAGATTAGTTTTATAATGTCTCCTTACCTGAGGAAGGATATAATTACATTGAAGGAGTTCAGAGATATTTCATTTCACGTATTCCTGGGGTGAAGGGTTCATATTATGAAGCCCTTAACAGGCTACTCTTGGAATGAGAATGAAACATATAAGACCTTGATAAGAGTGGATTAGGTATGTACCCACTGAGTATTTGCATAGTCCAAATTTGTTGTCATTGTCATAGAACCTCCACAGTGTGGAGGCAGGACATTTCTGTCCATGAAGTCCACACTGATCCACAAAACTGCATCCCACTTGGACGTGCCCCCCAATCTTATCTCTGTAACCCTGCATTTCCCATAACTAACCCACCTAACCTACGCATCCCTGGGCACTATGGGCAATCCACTTTAAACTGCACATCTTTGGACTGTGGGAGGAAACTGGAACAATGGGAGGAAAGCCATACAGACACGGGGAGAATGTTAAAACTCCACATAGATGATGGCCCGAGGTTGGAATTGAACCCAGCTCCTTGATGATGTGAGGAAGCAGTGATACCCACAGATCCACCATGCTCCTCCGTTAGTTATGTGAGTAACTTGTAGCTGATTAAAGAAATCTGCCTGACTTATTCTTATCACTAAACCTGACTCAGTCTGAGACCTTTATCATCGGCCATATCACCAACCTGGTTACATTTAAAATTTGTTGTGAGCAGTGGAAGAATGGGACTAGAAAAGGAAAGAGTGACACCCTCCATCCTCAGTCACAACTAGAGTGAGAAAAAAAATCACAAAGTGGGAATTCATTCAAGTGGGAATTCTCTTTCCCAGAAGTTTGTGTTGACTGAATCTTTATATTATATCGAGGCTGGCTTCGTCTGATTTTCCATAGACAGGTGAATCAGGGATAATGGTGCATGGAGAGAAAAGTGCAGCTGGAACCACAATGAGATGAACCATGACTTTATTTACTGGTTGAGTAGTATCAAAGGGCCGAATAACCCAATCGGGTCCCTCAGCCCTATTTTCTGATGTTCCATTCAGCCCTTCGGACGTGCTACACAGGGGCAGATCAAGGTCATTCCGATGGTTAGGTGCAGTTTTTGAAATGTACTTGGAAATTCCAGGCTGGGTCACGAAGTGACACTCACCCCCAATCTCTGTTTCCAGACTTCCCCTCTCCGCAACGTCTGCTCCAGATGTGGGTCATGTTACAGATCCAGATTTGCTGTGAATACAGCCCCCATACCCCACCCAGCGCTAACTTAAACAAATCCTCTGCTCACCCGAATGTAGCATTGCACAACACAACTTCCGGGAAAATAACAAGTTACCTTGCAAAAGCATAACATGTGAAATTAATAAATAGGAACAAGAGTAGGCTATTCGGCCCCTCAAGAATGCTCTGTCATTAATTACGAACATGGCTGATCTAGTCCAGGTCTAACTCCAGTTTCTTGCCAATTCCTTGTATCCCTCCACACCTCTCTGGGTTAGGGAATTCCAGACATTCACTCCCTTCTGAGAGAAGACATCACTTTGCATCTCAGATAGAAATCGATGTTCCATATTCGGTATCTATGTCATCGAGTTCGAGACTCCACTAAGGAATGGGAACAACTTCTCAACATCTACCTTCTCCAGCCCCTTCTGTGTCTTGTATTTTTCAGCAGTATCACTCCTCATTAATTTAAACCCCAATGAATAATCGCCTCACCATTTTGCAGATACTCAATAACACAACCCTTTCATCCCTGGAAGCCGGCTAATGAACCAACCTAGTTACTTGCTGCATCAGCATGCTGACTTTATGTTTAATACACAGGAACACTCCAATCCTTTTGAACTGTTCTATTTCTGGAAGTCCTCTCCATTAAATAACAGCCTGCCTTTTGATTCTCAGTGTCATCCTCGAACTCGGATGTATACTCAGTTCCCTCCTTCAGCCTATCAGTATACAGTGTAAATAACTGATGCCATCGGACTGATAGCTGTGGTTCTCCAGCAGATATACCTTTATCATGAAGATCCATTAATCCTGACTCTCCGATTTCTATGTGCTGAGCAATCATCATCCCATTTTAATACATTCTCCATCAACCTACGAGCTTCTGTCTTGTGTAAGAACGTTTATTTTGTAATACCTTGTGGAAAAACTCTGGAAAGCCTGGTGTCTACCAGATCCCCTTTATCAAGTCCGCTTGTTACATTTTCAGGCATCTCCAGAAATACTTTGCATGATTTTACAGAGCATAATATAACTTCCCTTTCACAAATCCACACTGACTCTGCGTGAAGCTTTTCTAAATGTCCATGCTGGCCAGGTTTTCCAAATTAAGATCGTCCCACCTGCTTTCATTTGGCTCGTATGCCTCTAAATGTTTCCCATCCATATGTTTCTCCAAATGTGTTTCAAATGTTTTAGCTGTACTGGCATGTACTACTCTTCCTCTTGCAGCTCATTTCATACCCATGCCGCCCTCTGTGTAAAAACACTGCCCCTGCTTAACTTGTAAATTTTCCCTCTTTCACCTTAAACCTATGCCTTCTACAGCTGAACTCCCCCATCCTGTGGAAAAGACCTTGGCTATCACCGTATCCATA
Source organism: Chiloscyllium punctatum (assembly GCF_047496795.1). NCBI lineage: Eukaryota > Metazoa > Chordata > Chondrichthyes > Orectolobiformes > Hemiscylliidae > Chiloscyllium > Chiloscyllium punctatum. Next base: position 43,759,607 of record NC_092790.1, on the reverse strand, counting down.
ATTCTAATGATTTTAGAAACTTCTAGAACGTCACCCCTCAACCTCCAACACTCCATCCAATACTAACTTCAAGAGCAAGCATTTAAAGATAAATATTGCAAAGTTGAAACTATAGTAAACATGACAGGTAAACAATACTCAGCCCAAACTTCATACTGTGATTTGTTTTTTCTCCCTATTACTATACTAAGGCAGCATGAAACGCTTACTAGTGCCAATAAGAAGTCAAGCACCTGATATCCTTTGTCTAAAGGGGGCGATGATCTCGACAGTGAAAACATATTTATGGCCAGATCTTTATAATGCCACATAGTCAACATTCTCCCTCCTGGTCTCCCTATGACCTTGTGTGATTGTGTTTTCTTTATCTTGCACTCAATAGAGAGAACCACTTTCTCCATTCACACCTTAACTTACGCCCATTTTATATCATCTTCTCATTCACCATTGCTAAAAGCCGGTTTATCTTTGCCACCCGCTCTTTTCCCTGTCACATATCTCCCACCTCTGGAAAGTTATTAAAAATCCAAGTTTCCAATCCTTTTCAGTTGTGAGGAAGATTCACACTGGGCTTGAAATGCGAACGTCTGTTTCTCTGTCTCTGCAGATGCTGAGCTTTGTCGAGCGTAACTGTACCTGAAAGATAAATACTGCATTCATTTCAGAAGATGCTGCAATTTCTTCAGCAATTTCTGTTTTTGGACAATTTCCAAAGAATTTTGACAAAGATGCTCAAACATCCTGTCCAACATGTAGAGCCGTACACTGTGAACTGAACAATAACGCATGGTGCACAAGTTCCTTGACTCTGAAACGACACAAGTCTGGCATCAATGAAACTACAGAGCTCTTAATCATGGTCAGGGAGAAAAACAGAGGGAAACACATTCACTTCAAATACAGAAGTTGACATTGGGGAAGAGAAACGATTTAGATCATTACTTTAAATGCATTGAGTTAAAATAGCAAATTAGAGGCGTGACACCAGGGAGAGGCACTTAGCAGAATGAGAATATGAAAATGCAAGTATTACCGCATCAGAAACCAGGTAAGATAGAGAATACAGGGCTGATGGGTGAATGGGTCTCGGTGTGAACTGGGGGACAGTCAGAAGAATTGACTTGTATATATTGCAACTCAAACTGGGTTATCATTTGATGCTTCAGCAACAGCAGAAGCAGAACTGTATTCAACGACAATCTGTAACATTATCCCGAGGATAATTCATCAGTCCACCATAACAATCAAGCCGATCCATGGTTCAGTGATGAGTGTGGGTGAACATGCCGCAGTCGGAATCACGTGGACCTAAAACTGTTGACAACCCATTAAAGCTACCACACTTAACTGGTTACATTCCGACCAGCAGAACTAATGTCTGATGGAGAGGGGAAATTATCCCAAGACTAACACATCAGATCTAAGCTCTGTTGTCCTGCCAAATCCAAACAATAATTTCGTTGGACTATTAAACAATATACTGGAGGAGAGAACTCCACAAATATACTAATCCTAAATACCGGAACAACTCTGTACGTCAGTGAAAAAAGTCAAGGATGTGGTGTCTGCACTATCCTCAGCCAGACGTGTTGAATGGAAGATCCACCTCACACTCATCATTATTCCCACAGAGTCACAGATGCCAGTCTTCATCCAATTCGATTTTCTGCACGTGACATGAAGAAACAGCTGAGCACAGTAGATACAACGAAGGCAATGGGCCCTGACACCATTCCTGCAATAGGACTGAAGAGTTGTGCTGCACAACAAGCCGTGTCCCTGGGGAAGTGCTTTCATTCCAGCTCCAACTCTGACAACTCCCTGGCAATGAGGGAAATTACTCAACTATGTCCTGTCCCTGAATAGGAGAATAATTACAATCTGACCAATTACCACCCCTCAGTCCCATCACGACAGTCACATTGGTAGGAATACTTTTTGACAGAGCTGTCAAGTCGCACCGAAATAATCAAGTCAGTGTGGTTTTCGATTGGTCCCCATGTGGAGATGGTGCTGTAGTGGACATATCATTGGATTACGATTCCAGACCAGGTCAATGCTCTGGCAGCTGGTGGAAGTTAAATATATTTAATAATGTATCGCGATCTAAAATCTGGTGTCAGTAACAGTAATCTTGTGTCCAATGTTGATTGTAAACATCGATCTCCTTCCCCAATGTACTTTCAGGACGTGAATCTCCCGTCCTTTCCTGGTCTCGCCTAAAAGTGACTCCAGACGCACAGACATGGTCTCTGAATCGGCCACGTGAGACACTCAATTGTATCAAACTACTCTGAGGTCTTAAATGATAAAACTTGACAGAACATCCGGCATCAACCTCGTTAACAGAAAAGGGAATGGGAAACGCAGTCCTGTTGACCCTGCATAGACATCCTTCCGAACATCTGAGAGCTTGTGACAACATTTACAGAGCTTTCCCACAGACTGCACAGAAACAGCGGGAGAGGAGGAGGTCATTCAGAACATTGAGCTTTCCCCATGTTATTTCATTGCCGAACACCTCCTCAATGCAGTTCTCCCCACACAATGTTCATATCACAAAATAAGTTTCAACATTATGAACATCGGTCCATCAATATATAGGGAGTTCTCTGATAATGCTTGTTTATTAAGTGCGATTTGACTGCAATGCGATTCGTGAACCATTTTCTCTAAAGTGAACTATCATCCCTGCTTCCAATCTGTCACACCCTGTCAGATTTTTATATATCTCACTGAGATCTCCAATCATTTTCCGAAAGCCCATGGAATACAGGCCCACTCACCCCAAACTCTGCTCCCACAACTGTCATCCCAGAGATCAGTCTGTTATCCTTCACTGCACTCCCTCAATGTCAGGTTTGCCCTTTATTAAGGAAGGACACTAACACCGCACACAATACTGCACAATTTTCGAGATGGGGTCCCACCAAGGCGCTGTTCAGTTGCAGTAAATGATCCTTACTCCTGTATTCTAAATCCCCTGAAATGAAGGTGAATAAATCATTTATCTGCCGACCTGCCTTCTGCTCCTGCAATATTGCTTTCAGTGACTAGTGTACAGGAAGATCCAGAATCTTTTCAATGTTACAGCTCCCTACTTGCTGGGTCTGTGTACACTGTATACGGCATGCCAATGCCATTCCCAGTATTGACTTCTATATTCAGAACTCACTGCCCTACATGGAATCGGAAGGCTGCGCAGATAAAAACAAAAATGCAGCTTAAGTTCATTTATAGATCGACAATTTTCACCAATCCCTTTTCAAATGATAGGCTGCCATTCAATTGATCCCATCAATGAACACAACCTCTCATCTCTGCCATTGCTCTCCATCTGCCAGGTATTTGCCCAGTCACTCCACTTGTCTCAATCAACTTGGAGCGTTTTTTTTCCATCCTCCTCATCCACTCACAAGCTGACATCGTTTAGAGCTGTCAGCAGTCTTGGGAATATTGCAATTAAGCACCTAAACCAAAGATATAATGTGTTTAGGGATTAACTGGATACCAAAACCCGATCCCTGTTATATCCTCCAAGCCTTCCATTCAAAAAACATGGTTTTGTTCATACTCACTGTTTCCTGCCAGCTCTCACATTCTAAAACCAGTCCCATATATTAGCCCTAGTCCCATAGGATTCGAATTTGCACAACAGGCTTGTGGCTTTATCAAATATCTTTCTGAGATTCCAATCGTATTGCGTTGATACCTTCTCCATAATTTTGCTAAAAGCCATTTTCTCAAACATGATTCCTATTTCATGACTTTGTCTATGCCCATTAATTTCAATCCAATATTTTCTCTAAAACATTTTAGTTGCTAATTTCATTCTATTCCCTTTTTCTCACCAGACTAAAGTTCCCTAGTATTGCGAGGAAATTTTATTTTTGTTTTTTCTTCTTCTGTGAATGCATAACCGAAGTATTTGCTCCATTGATCTGCTATTTCCAGGTCCTCAATTATCTGGTATCAGACTGTAAGGAAGCTGCACCTTTTTCTCTTAATTTTGCCATTGGCGTATTTTCAGAAGATATTCGAAGTTCACTCATATACACTGTGATAAGATCTTCTTCAGAAACCCATCAATTCCTATCTTGAGGTACTGAATGATTGACCTTCCATAGCCATACAATCACAGAAGCACAGACTCTGTACTATCAGTAATACAACACGGTCTACATTCGCCCCACTTTCCAACACAAAACCAGTTGCTGTGAATCTTATGGCATTTCAAGTGCAAAACCATGTATTTTCTAATGTTTTTGAGGTTACCATGACAATTTCCCTCTTACGAAGTGCTTCACAGACTCCAGCACACTTTGGGTGAAAAACAGTTCTCAAATCCTCACTCAGCCTCAAACTCTTCACTTTAACAGTGTGCCCCTTTGATTAAAATGACCATCTGTTATCTATCCACTCCGTCCATGTCCCTCGTAATCTTATCCTCCTGATTCACGTCCCCCTTAGCCTTCTCTGCTCCAAACTAAACAACCCGAGCTTATCCAGGCTCTCTCCATAGCTGATATGCTCCTTCCCAGGGAAAACCCTGGTGAATCTCCTCTGCATCCCCTCCATTACAATCACATCTTTCCTGTCATGTAGCTCCCAGAATTACACACAGTATTCCATCTTGGCTAACGAAAGTTCCGCATAGTTCTTATAATCTATGCTTCAATGTGTGAAGGCTCTGTTTACGCTCCCGTACGCTTTCTCAAATTGTGTGTTACCCTGTCCAGCCACATTCAGGGATGTGTGTAGAATCACCCTCTCAGCTTCCTAGTATGCTACCATTCATTGAGCCCTTGCCTGCCTGGTTTCTTCTTCCAAAGTGCATCACCTCATATTTATCAGGGTTACATTTCATCTGCCATTGATCCACCCATCTGACCATTTTCTCTGTATTGATGTGACCATCTGACCATTCCATCTGTATCTTCCTGCAGCATAAGGCCTTCCTCCTCTTTGTCATCTACCCGGCCAATATTTGTATCAAACACAAACTTACTTATGACACTCCCCACCCCTCGTCCATATTCACAGCTGCATCCTTTATGATAAGGTTTAAAATTACAAAACATCAGCTTGTAGTCCAACAGGTTTATTCGGAGGCACGAGCTTTCGAAGCGCTGCGTCTTCATCAGGTGGTTGTGCGCTTTGATTAAACGCTTCGAAATCTAGTGCCGCCGAATAAACCATTTGGACTATAATCTGATGTTATGCAATTTTTAGCTTTGTCAACCCCAGTCCAACACCTCTGAATCACAAATATTAAGAGACACAACACTGATCCCCATGGTACACCATTGGACACTAGCCTCCAATCACACAAACAGACTTCTACCACCACCCTCTGTCTCCTACCACTAAAGTTGATTTGGATGCAACTTGGCAAGTTACTAATGAGCCCTAGCTGTTCCCTGGTTATTCTGTTCAGCTGGAGACACTTGTAGAATATCTGGAGATTCTCCCGAATCTTGCCTACCATTAGGTTTCCATGCCCCTCTGTTTGTCAGTCTCCTCCAAGTGATGAATTTCCTCCTTATTGCAGACTTAACTGGCCTGTCCCCGATCCGGCGAGTATTTGCCTTGAATGTGGAATAAACAGCGAGGGAAGCATTCTGTTAATTTCCAAATTGTCAGATGTTTTGTGAATTATATACATTTCACTGTGACCCACCTCTCATTCTTTGAAACTCTAGAGAACACAGGCCGAGTTTCCTCTTCAGGCAATCTCACCATCTGAGGGATTAATCTGGAGAATGTCCATTGCACTTTCTCTCAGGTCAGTATATTGTTTCTGAGATTCGGTCACCAAAACTGTACACAATACTCCAGGTACAGTCCCACCAACACGCAGTGAAACTGCTTCAACATGTCTTTACATCAATGTTCTGACTCCCTTAAATGAAGGCGAACCAAACTTTAACTTTCCACTTACATATATTCCTCCAAACACCCTTCACATTCATTGCATTTACGAACTCACTGAGTTCTTACAGAGACCCTTACGAAAATCCAATATAAGCCACTTCTACTGTTTCCCCATTGTCTAATGCTGTAAGAAGAAACTTCAAACAATTCCGAAGTTAATCAAGTATGATGTTTCTTTCAGAAATGCTTGCTGATTCTCTCCATTATTTCTGTTAATTCTGCATGAGGCTGAGATAGGATCATATCGAAGTTTATAAGATCATGACAGGCATGGATAGAGTGAATGCACCCAGTCTTTTTTCCCAGGGTTGGGCAATCACAGACTAGAGAGCATCAGTTTAAGGTCAGAGGGGACCAGCTTCTCAGCTAATTCTTACAACATGGTCTCATTCACTTTTCAAAAAATTTCCAAAGTCACTGCATGCACACCCAGGAAACGTTTGGCGACTGAAATAGCCATTACTATTCGAAGCTTTGTCAACCCAATCAAACTAATACCCGAAAAAAAGACACTAGTATCTCCCTCGTGCTGATGAAAATCCAGCAATGAGCCGCCAGTCTGTTATGGACGAGGCTAGACCACTCAAAATATTCTTAAAGCACGCAGCCCAGAGCATAACTTTGCAGTTTGTTTTGGTCATTATCCAATGGAAATTACCCGGAGTAATTTAGCTAGGGTGATTTTAAATCAGACAAAACCGTTATTCACAAAGTTACACAATGAAACACAATGAACAGAATAAAGAACCCCTACAGAATTCAAACTATCCAGCTAGACTTCATTATGCGATTCCAAATACAAACAATAGTCCCAATAATCAAATTTCCTTGAAAAAACGTTATAATGATTCCAGGTTGAAGCTGAAGGGCAGAAAAGAGAGAGAGTTTCCACACAGCTCCCAGTTGAACTTCCCAGTTCAAAACTCAACTGGAAACTGCTCAACTCAGCTCAACTCAGCTAGCTCAGCTAAAAGAGCTGACCACTCGCCGTTCATTAGACAGGTCACTTCGAAAGCATGACAACGTTGCCATGTAGTTTCATCTGTTTATATATAAATAAAAGGCCTCTGAAAATCCCTTTCATGTCTGATCTTAGCCTGGCCCCGTTTTATTGACTCTCTGAAAAACATCAAGGACAGAGTCTACTTGAGCCAATGAACTGCTTTTTGCAAAAAATAAGTCAGAGAAGACAGGCTAGTGTTCTGTATGGAGGTCAGCAGCTGGTGGGAATGGGTAATACTATCAGAGTGTGGCTGATGACAGATTTGTGAACAACAGGGTCACATACCAACTGTACATCCAGACGGTGAGATTTCATTCAGAACCTGGAGCTCTCTCTCAACCAACATGGGGGCTCGACAGAGCTCTGTGAACTATCATCGAGTCATAGAATCCTACAGCACAGAGACAGGCCCATTATCACAAACTGGTTCATGCTCATCAAAATGTCCATCCATGCTAACCCCATTTTCCTGCGCTTGGTCCATATCCTTCTAAACCTTTCCTATCTATACATTTGTCCAAATGTGAAGATATGTATCATGGAAAACATGTTATATCTAATGCTAGCCGTATTATGTTTTGGAAATAATGAGTGTTGATTCATAACACTCCAGTGTTAATGCAATCACGTTTCATTCTTTTTGTAGCATTACAGATTAAACACTCATTTCCTTCACACTCTCTTCATGGTATCATCACCGCAGGGATTAGTCTCGTGAAATTCCATTACACCGTCTCTCTGTAACTAGGAGATCATTGATTATAAATGAAAGAAAATACTGTCTCAAATGCACTCCACAACTGCAGGATGGTGTCTTCACATTTTTACTTTAATAATTTTGTAATAAACTATGCTACTCATTAATGGTTCTGATTATTTGCTGAGTCATAGATTCATAGAGATGCACAGCATGGAAACAGATCCTTCAGTCCGACCCATCCATACCGACCAGATATCCGAACCCAATCTAGTCCCACCTGTCAGTACCCGACCGCTCTGTTAGTGCCTCATGATCAAGGACATCCAGCTCCTTTTCACAAAGACGACTTCCCATCACCTCGCCTTCTCATAAATACAAAATGTGAAGGATAGCATTTTTGCCAATCATTTTTTTGCCTTATGAAGCAAAGTCACACCAACCACAACATCACTATTGCCATTGGTGTTGATGGGAGATACTGAGGAGGTGATGATCTAGCTGCATTGTCTCTGAATATTAATCCAGCGAATCAGGTAATGACCCAGACACTGATCCGAATCCCACAGTGGCAAATGTTGGAATTTGAATTCAATAAAATATCAGGAATTAAGAATCAAATGAAACAATGAAACCAATGTGGATTGTCCTACCTGGCACCCTCATGCCCTTCAGGAAAGGAAATCTACAATCTTCAGCTGGTCGGGTTTACACGTAACTCCAGACCCACAGCAATGCGATTAATTCTCAGTTACAATTTGAAATAGCCAAGCCAGCCCTCAGTTATATCCGTCACTTCAAAGCCTCAAAGAATTGAAACCGCATGGACCTCAGCACTGACTGCTTACAGCCCACAGACTGCAGTGGGTCAGGAAGGCAGCTCACCAACACCATTTCAAGGACAATGAGGAAAGGGAATTAAATACTGTCCCAGCATCCCATTACTGAATAAAGGAAGATGATCACACTCAGGGAAGAGAGACAAACAAGCATAAATAACTTTAAACAGGAACTTTGACATATACCTTACATGGTCATAATTATCAGTAATATGGGGACAGGAGAAACATAAGCAAGGTGTAATTTCATTTTTTATTTTCATCCCAGCTGATCAACAACAATCCTTTTGTTTTTCTTCTTCCTCTCTATCTCTCTCTTTCTCCATCTATTCAACTCAGTCCTTCTCCCCTTCATAACAGATGTCAGTGTCACCAACATCAATCACGCTATTTCCCAACTGTGTTCAGCTCTGATGTATGGTCAGTAGAATCGAATTGCCAATTCCATTTTTCTCTCGACCCGATGTGGCAGATGGGCTGCCACATCTGCTCAGTTTTTCTGGCACTTTCTCATTCGTTATTGTTTCTGATCTGTTGCATCATTCATTGCTTTATTTAACCTTTAATTTTGATATTATTTGGAATGTCTGCATCGCTGACAGGGGCAGCATTTGTTGACCTAATAAAATGTCATTTACTGCGAGGTCATTCTTTCAGGCAGTACAGAACCAAGCACATTGCTGTAGGTCTCACATCAATCTTAAACCAGACCAGATAATAACGCAAGATCTATTTACCAAAGGACATCAGTGAAATAGACAAACGTATGGACAAAATGCTGGAAATGTTGTGGTTGTTATTTTCAATTCCTGTCTTTTGTATTTACTTTCTGACATCGTCTGTGGTAGGATGTGGAACAGTGTATTTCTGTGCATCTGAATTACATTTGTTCCGACATTACTGCTCTGAGAGAGTGTTCCTGTCATTACGATATTTTAGAGACAAGAACAAAGTTGTAATCGAAATATTTGCAATTGAAAGAGTGCTTAGAGGAGAGGTGGAACCATAACGTCTGAATTTTACCAAAGCATAGATAATGGCTTATTAAGCGTCAGCATTGAAGCCAAAATGGTGACTGGGCATATAATCGAGCTGGTAGTGGATAGGTTTTGTGATGGACAGAATACCGAGACGTAAATCAATTTTATTGATTTGAATTCGGTATTGTGAACAGTCTCGTTCTCAGATGTTTGTAAGGGCGGGGGTGTGGGCGGATCTGAAATTTGTGGGTAATCAATGGAATTTGCATTTGAAACGGAAGACAATAGTTTCCGTCTTTGTCAAATATAGACAACGGAAATAGCAATGAAGTTCGCCATGGTTGAATAGATTAATAAATGAATAGAGATGAAGAAACTTACCAGGAACACCAACAATAGCGAGGATAGGATAGTAACCCGCCTGGATAATCATCAGTGCCCCATATATCCGAAGTGATAATTTGGCCCAAGACCAGGAAATATAGGAAAGACCCGCGGATAAACTCCTGTCCATTGTTGCAGCATTCCAGTCTAATGTTCTCACATTCTGATCCATTCATGGATCATTCCAGACTATTCTCAGATGTTTAAATCTCCTTTTTCTGTGTCTGCAGCTGCTGATCCCTTTGAGCGTTGGAGTTGATGCATTTGCTGCTACAATGGCATAAACCATTGCAAGAGGCCCCTTACTAATAGGAGACGGAAAACATCCAGTGACACAACTAGGATCCATGGAGACTGGTATCAATTACAGTCACTGAACAAACAGCTCCATTTAACCCCTTTCAGTATGGTTCCTTCAGGTCACAAAAACTACTGGACTGGATTGAATGTCGGCACCGTTGGCTCTTGATCACATCTCCCATCACCCATTGCTCTCGTGAAGTTAGTAGTGAGAGAGAATGATGCATGGTTTCTTGTCGCAGGCTAGATGATTCTGCTGCGTTGTCGGTGCTGTTAACGTGCAGATTTCTCCTCGACTAAAACAGGCACGACAATGTTTTTAAAGCGTATATATTTGCACTCCAAAACAGAGGAAATGTGAATTTGCCTGGTCATTCCTTTAATTGATCTAATAAGGCAATTTTGTATCTTCAACACTCAATGTGCTTAAACTTGTTAAAATATAAACTCACAAACACCTTAACACACTTTATAAAGCTCAAGTTTCTTCACTGTCTCCTCATGGTAACATTATGCCAGGGTTTAGTCTGGTGAAACCCCTTTGGACTGAATCGCTGACAAGATAATTATTTATGGAGCTGATTCAAAGTGTACACAATGCAACTAACAATCTCTCAACAAAACAATATCATTGGGAAAGATACATTTACTCTGATACTTTAACCATTTTGCCGGAAGAGTCACATATCATTTACTTCCTGCTGCGTAAAAATTCTGTTTGTGACTTATGACCAAGCACATCCAGGTCTGTTTCAACAACAGCACTTCCAACCTCTCACTATTTAATGAACATAAATGTGAATGATGATATTTGTTGTTAATATTTGAAATATTTTATATTTTGCGAAGAAGTATTGCACAAACACTGATCCTTTTAATACCCCAAAGCCTTCACTCCAGATAATTATACTAATCTCTTCATTCTCTCAATTATCCAACTTTTAATACATTCAGTGCATTCCAGCCTATCTACCCATGGACTCTAACGTTCCCCACTCACCTGTATTCAACCATATCAAACGTCTGATGAAAATTCAAATACTTTATTCCAACTGGTTCTCAATTGTCGATGTCAAACGGACAACCTCCACAAAATCCAGCAGATTTATCTAAGATCATGATCATTTCCCCTTCCTGAATCTAGATTGACTCGACTGAATCATGTCATTATTTTCCAAGTGTCTAGTTGTCACATTCCTCACAAAAGGTTCCAATGTTTTCCTCACACTTTACATCAAGCTATCCACTGTTTGATTTGCTGTTTGCTCTCTCCGTCCTGTTTTAAATATTCAGGTTTACCATCATTGCTTTCCAGTCCGGAGGATCCTTTCCAGAATCTAACCAGCTTTAATGAATAATCAGTAATTCTTTCACTCGCTCTACTGCCACCTCCTCAATACTCTGGGATGTAGCTAATCAGATGCAGCAATATACCAACCTTAAATTCAATGAGATTTTGAAAGACGTACCTTTCATTAATTCTAATTTCCTGCTGTTCCCCATTTTCACCAGTCACTCTGTTCCCTTGTATTTCAGGAAGTTTCTTTCTGTACCTTCCTCAGGGAGATGGACACAATACACCGCTCTCAGCGGACAGATGGGTCCTGTCAGCCAGTGGATATATTGGAGGACTGCACTCCAGTGATGATGGATATGTTACTCACTCCTGCCTGGAAAGTTCCAGAATTAATCCAGTTTAATTCATGGTGAGCATCAGCACAGTCCTGTCACTGGTGTGAGGTTCACACAGTATTCTGAAGGAGGGGACACAGCTCAGTGACCATCTGAATTTTGAAACAAACTGGTTTCATACCTGACACACCTGGTCCAGCTTAGACCAATGTCCCGGGAAATCCCAGGGAGGATAGTGCACTGTACTCCTCCCTATTTATTCAGCTTCCCTTCTGTGGATCCTCATCTCCATTTGTTTACCATGGACTCAGACACTCTGTAAATGCAAGGTGTAGAGTCAGGTCACCAGACCCAGCAGCTGACATTTCAAACCTGGGATAAGCATCCACAGAAAATCCACTGATTTTCCAATGACAGGAACAAATCAATTCCCCACACAGAACGTGCACGCGCTCAGCGTTGAAAACTATCTCCATTCCTGAGTTTCTCTTCCGAGCTGAGAAAGCCGTTGCATCTCTGCACAATCCCACAGTAACGGTTTCTCTCCTCAAAGACGCAGTTGCCAATGTAACATTACGTTTCTCTGTGTCTCAGCAACTATAAGGGCAGCACCAATATTGCCAATGGATTTGATCATGATACTCAGAGAAGAGAGACAGATGGAACCTAACTCACTATAAACAGGGACATATCTAAAAGGACGTGATATTCAGTAATATGGGAAATGGGGAAATGTGAGAATAACTTGCCATTTTGTTTTTCTTTCAGTTCGTCATCAGCAATCCACCTGATCACTTTTCATTTCTTTTCGTCTCTTTTTTTGGCCATTTCTCCATCCATTCTATTTAAAACTGGCCCCCACCTCTTTCTCCAATCCAACCATCCCTGTTTCCAGGATATGTAATATTATTTCTCAGTTTGCATTCAATTGTGAAACAGGGCCACTGGACTCACATTGTTATCTGGTTTGCTCCTGACAGAGGCTGCCATACAAGCTGAGATTCTCCAACAATTTCAGACGCGGGAGAATTTTATTTTCGATCTCTAGCAACCACTGTTCCTTGGTTTATTTCAATTTGAATGCTGTTGTTTCACGGGATGCCAGCATCACGGGCAAGGGCAGCATTTGTTGTCCATCAATAATTGTCCTTAAGCACGCTGCTATTTGTCAAGAAAAAATGGAGCCAACAATTTTGTTGTGGGTCTGAAGTCACACTGAGTTCAGACTTGGCAATAATGTTAAGTTCCTTTACCAAAGGATAACAGTGAAATAATAAGAATAAATCATGATGGTTTCTGGTTTCCATGAGTGAAATTAGGTTTCATTCCAATTTTTGTCATTCGAATTTAATCTCTGACATCGGCTGTGGTAGGATTTTTAACACTACCTTGGAGTCACAGCCCATGCCTCTGAATTACCCGTCTAGTTGCATTATCACTCTAATACAGAGTCCTTATTCCCTAGACGGTATTTCCCAGTCCTTGCTAGAGAGAGAGAGAGATGGCGGGTAGTCAGTTTAACTACCAACAATGAAAAGGATTTTGGGAAAGAAGTGAAAGGGAGATGGAGAGACAATTTCATGTAAGGTTAAAGGTTTGAGAATGCTGAAATGAAGACAGATCGCCTGCATTCTGCAGCATGAGCCAGTATTCCCAGGAATGATAGGTGAAGGGGAAATTGGTGTAAGTACAGATGATGGGGAGTTTTAGAACATAGAACATAGAACATAGAAGAATACAGCGCAGTACAGGCCCTTCGGCCCTCGATGTTGCGCCGATCAAAGCCCACCTAACCTACACTAACCCACTATCCTCCATATACCTATCCAATGCCCGCTTAAATACCCATAAAGAGGGAGAGTCCACTACTGCTACTGGCAGGGCATTCCATGAACTTACGACTCGCTGAGTGAAGAACCTACCCCTAACATCAGTCCTATATCTACCCCCCCCTTAATTTAAAGCTATGCCCCCTTGTAATAGCTGACTCCATACGTGGAAAAAGGTTCTCACTGTCAACCCTATCTAACCCCCTAATCATCTTGTACACCTCTATCAAGTCACCCCTAAACCTTCTTTTCTCCAATGAAAACAACCCCAAGTGCCTCAGCCTTTCCTCATAGGATCTTCCTACCATACCAGGCAACATCCTGGTAAACTTCCTCTGCACCCGTTCCAGTGCCTCCACATCCTTCCTATAGTATGGCGACCAAAACTGCACACAATATTCCAGATGCGGCCGCACCAGAGTCTTATACAACTGCAGCATGACCTCAGGACTCCGGAACTCAATTCCTCTACCAATAAAAGCCAGTACGCCATATGCCTTCTTCACTGCACTATTTACCTGGGTGGCAACTTTCAGAGATCTGTGTACATGGACACCAAGATCACTCTGCTCTTCCACACTACCAAGGAGTCTACCATTAGCCCAGTAATCCATCTTTTTATTACCCTTACCAAAGTGAATCACCTCACACTTAGCTACATTGAACTCCATTTGCCACCTTTCTGCCCAGCTCTGCAGCTTATCTATATCCCGCTGTAACCTGCCATATCCTTCCTCACTGTCTACAACTCCTCCGACTTTCGTATCATCCGCAAACTTGCTCACCCAAACTTCTAACCCTTCCTCCAGGTCATTTATAAAAATGACAAACAGCAATGGTCCCAAAACAGATCCTTGCAGAACACCGCTAGTGACGAGCATTTGTTCTGCAACATTGTAAATGGGTGTGGGGTCAGCAGAGTCTTCAATACATTGGTCTGAATCTAGCAATAAATAATCTCAGCGCCATTTTCATTTAGTGTGACAAAGGGATTTTCTGTAGGTGGTTGAGCTAGTTTCCTGGTTCTATCTTATCGAGCTCCGCTCATTAACTAACCACCCAATCTCATAGTGTTCCTCTCATTCAATTCCAGCACAATTCTTAAACCCATCATGACTGGAGGTACTCACCATCGCACTGATGTCCCTGCATATTCCGTGATCACTGGCATTGGTGCCATTTTGCAATGGTCAACGATCACACTGTTGAATTTTCTCAGTTTGGAGCGACACTGCACAGTTGACCCCGCACATGGCAGATAAGGGGAAATAACATGACGATTTTTCATCTCTCTACATCTCACTCCCACTCTCTCTCTCTCTCTCTCTCTACATATGCACATATTCTATATCCGATCATAATTAGTTTTCTGGCTATTTCACTTTGTCTCACTTTATTGTATTCAGCTAAACACTGCTTCTAAACACTTGGAGAAAGTGAGGACTGCAGATGCTGGAGACCAGCGTTTAAAAATATGATGCTGGAAAAACACAGCAGGCCAGGCAGCATCCGAGGAGCAGGAGAATCGAAGTTTCGGGCATAAGCCCTTTTTCAGGACAGTTATGAAATACAATTTTAACCAGTTAACTTTTTATCCTCAGCCGTTATCTTGACCATTATCTGAATAGTACCAATTTCCTTGTTATGAACGTTCCTTTTGCCTTTTGTCTGTGACTGTTTCTGTCTGTAACAGTTACACAATCTCCTACTCAGTTGGCGGGACGGCTGGTTTGTGATGCAGAGGGTGACCAGCAGCGCAGGTTCAATTCCTCACACTGACAGAGGTTACCATGAAGGGGACGCTCTTTCAACAATGGGCAATCTAGCATGGTCAATCCACTCTCGGCTGCACATCTTTATACTCTGGGAGGAAACTGGAGCATTAGGGGGAACCCACACAGATACACGGACAATGTTCAAACTCCACATAGAGAGTCACCTGAGGTTGGAATTGAACCCAGCTCCTTGGTTATGTGAGGCAGCAGTGCTAACCGGAGATCCACCATACTGCTCAGTTGGTTCTATTAATTACTTGCAGCTGATTAAAGAAATCTAACTGACTTGTTCTGATAACTGATCCTGACCCAGACTTAGATCTTTATCATTGGCCATATCTGGTTACATTTAAAATGTGTTGCGAGAAGTGGAGGATTGGAACTGGAAAAGGAAACAGTGACACTCTCCAACCCCAGTCAGAACCGGAGTGAAGAGAAATTCACAAAGCGGGAATTCATTCAAGTGGGAATTCTCTTTCACAGAAGTTTGGGATGACTGAATTTTTATATTAAATCGTGTCTGACTTTGTCTGTATTTCCATAGTCAGGTGAATCAGGGATACTGTTGCAATGAGAGAAATGTGCAGCTGGAAACGCAATGAGATGAGCCATGACCTTATTGACTGGTGGAATAGTGTCAAAGGGTTGAATGGCTCCCTCGTGTCCGTCAGCGTTATGTTCTGATGTTCCATCCAGCCCTTTGGCCCTGCAGTACAAGAGCAGATCGAGGCCAGTCCGATGGTTAGGCATAGTTTTGGAAATGCACTTGGAAAATCCAGGCTGGGTTATGAACTGCCCCCACAAAATCCCTCTTTCCAGGCTTCTCCTCTCTGTAACTTCTGCTCCAGGTGTAGGTCGTGTTAGAGAGCCAGCTTCGCTGTGAATAAAGCCCCCATACCCCACATAAGGTCAACACTGACAAATCCTCTGCTCTCCCTGATTTAACATTTTGCATGATGACTTCCAGGAAAAATAACCAGTTATTTAGTAAAAGCATAAATAAGAACATAAGAAATAGTCATGGAGACTGGCTATTCGGCGCCTCAAACTTGCACTGTCATTCAATAAGAGCATGGCTGATCTACTCCAGGGCTTAACTCCACTTTCCTGCTAACCCCTTGTAACCCTCAACTCGCTGATATGTCAAAAACCAATCCACACCGTCTGTAAATACAATCAGTGACCCAGCCTCCACAACTCTACGGGTGAGCGAATTCCAGCGAATTCTGAAAGAAGACAATTATTTGCATCTTAGTTTGAAATCGATATTCCTTATTCTACATCGATGTCCCGGTTTGAGACACTCTGCTCAGGTGTGGATCCACATTCTCAGCATTTACTTTGTCAAGCCCCCTCTGTATTTTGTCCATTTCAATAATGCCACCCTCATTCATTTAAACCACAATGAATACTCGCCTCAGTATTTTTGATGTATTCAATAAATCAACATTTTCATCCCAGGAACCAGTCTAATATTCCAACATCTCTACATCAGCATGCTAACGTTGTGTTTCATACAGATGAGCACTCCAATCCGTTGTAGTGCTCTTTTATTGGGAGTCCTCTCCGTTAACTAACAGGCTGTCTTTTGGTTCTCAGTGTCATCCACAAACTCGGTGTATATTGCACTCAGCTCCTGCCATCAGGCTATCAGTATAGATTGTAAGCAGCTCTTGCCATCAGACTGATATTTCTGGTACTTAGTAGATGCATTTTGTTCATAAAGATCGATGAATCCTGACTCTCCGATTTCTAAGTGTTTACCAATTGTCATCCGATGCTAATGCATTATACGTCATGCTATGAACTTCTGTCTTGTGTAAGATCCTTTATTTTGTGATACCTTGTGGAAAATCTCTGGAAAACCTCATGTCTATCAGTCCCCCTTCATCAAGACCGCTTGATACATTCTCATGGATCTCCAGAAAAGCTTTGCATGATTTTACAGACAAAATATACTTCGCCCTTAACAAGACCATGCTGACTCTGTGTGAAGCTTTTCTAAATGCCCTGCAGTTCCTTCCTTAATAACAGACTCTCACAGATTCCCAGCAATAATGTTGAGGCTAAATGGTTCCTGCTTTCAGTATCGCTCCTTTCTTGAAGACAGACGCCACATTGGAGGGTCTCCAGTTTCACTGGATCACTCGTTTAATCCAGTGAGTTATGGAATATTTCACACAGAGCCATCAGCCACTCTGTGACCATTTCTTTCAAAACAAGGTATGAATTGCTTATGATCTGTTTACCCTTGGTCTTATCTATTTATGAAATGCCTTGTTCCTTTTGTTAGAGACAGTTCAAGAACTTATCTCCGATTACCATTTTGTTTATATCATTAAAATATTTACAGCACCTTCACCTGTGAGAAACGATGTAAAATGCTTTTGGGAATGATCTTTCTGTTCCCTGTAGCTAGTTCCCCAGTCACATCCTCCAAATGTCCTCAATAAACTTTCCTGACATTCTTTCTACCAAAGATCACACACACCTCTTGAACTATTCTCATATAAATGGAAAATCTCGTGCTGCTTGTTTTTATTTTTCTTGCCAATTTGTCTTCATCACATCTTTTCTTTCCTTTTGTTTCCTTTCTATATTCATACAGTTATATCGCGCACAAACACAATTTTTGGTCCAACTTGTCCATGCAGGCCAGATTTTCCAATATAAACGAGTCCCATCTGCTTGCATTTGGCCCAAATGCCTCAAAACGGTTCCCATTCATATGTTTGTCCAAATGTCTTTTAAATGTTGGAGCTATACTTGCATCTGCCAGGCTTCCTTTGGCAGCTCATTCCAGAAACATCACTCTCTGTGTAAAAGAAGTTCGCTCCTCCTCACTTTTAAAACTTCCCTCTTAAATCGATACACTCTATGATAAATTTTCCTGTCCTGTGGAAAAAGTCTTGGCTTTTCATCCTATCCAGACATCCCATAATTTTATAAATTTCTACAATGTCACCCCTCAACCTCCTAAACCCCATCTGATACTAACTTCAAGAACAAGCGTTTTAAAATAAGCACTGCAAAATTGAAACAATATTAAAAGCGACTGGTAAACAGTACTCAGCCCAAACATCATTCTGTTATTTGTTTGTCTATATGTTACAGTACTAAGGCAGCACGAAAATTTTACTCGTGCCAATAAGACTTCAAGCACCCGCGTTCCTTTGTCTGATGGCGGTGATGATCTCTATAGTGAAAATATATTTTTGGCCAGATCTATATAATACCACATGTTCAACATTCTCCCTTCTGGCCTCCCTATGACCTTGTGTGGTTGTGTCTTCTTCACCTTTCACTCAATAGAGAGAACCCCTTTTCCCCAGTCACATCTTAATTTAAAGCCATTTTATATCATCTTGTCGTTCACCAGTGCTAAAGCCTTTTTCATCAGTTCTCACAACCCTATTTTCCCTGTCACCTACCTCCCTCCCCGCACCCCGCCCACCTCTGCCAAGGGACTAAAATGCCCGTTTTCCAATCGTTTTCAGTTCTGACGAAGTGTTACACTGGACTTGAAACGCTAACTCTTTTTCCCTATCTCTGCAGATGCTGCCAAACTTCCTGAGTTTCTCCAGAAATGAATAGGCAGAGAAAAAAAATTCAAGTAAACAAATAAGTATGGATTCTGGAAATAAAAACGCAAATGTTTCTGTAGAAAACGGGAAGGGTCACTGGGTCCGAAAGATGGACTCTACTTTCACGCCTCAAGATGCAGCCAGACGTGCTTAGCTTCTTCAGCAATTTCTGTTTTTGAACAAGTTTCGAAGACGTACGTCAAATCTGCTCAAATGCCCTATCCAGAACGGAGCGCGGTACATTGGGAAGTGAACGATATTGCAAAGTGCACATGTTCATTGGCTCTGAACCGACATAGGCTGGCATCACTGCCACGACAGACCTCTTAATCATCGTTAGGGAGAAATTCAGAAGGCAAAACATTCACTTCAAACACAGAAGTTGGCATTACTGGAAAGAAAATGATTCAGATGAATATGCTAAAGTAGCTGAGTAATATAACATAACGGAGGCGTGACATCAGGAAGAGGCCCTCAGCAGAATGAAAATATGAAACTGAATGTGTTCGCACATCAGAAACCAGGTTAGGTCACTGAGTACAGTGGTGATGGGTGAATGTGTCTCGGTGTGAACTGGGGGAAGGTCAGTAGAATTGATTTGCAAATATTGCAGCTCAAACTGGGTTATCATGTGATGCTGTAGATCACAGCAGCAGCCGCAACAGAATTGCATTCAATCGCAATTTATAACTATTCCCCTAAGATAATCCATCAGTCTACCATTATCATCATGGTTCAGTGACGATTGTAGGTGAACATACCAGCGTCAGGACCATGCGTATCTAAATCTGATGACAACCCATTAAAGCTACTGCACTTGACTGGTTACATTCCAAATAGCAAAACTACTATCTGATGGAGAAGGGGGAAGTTAGCCCAAAACTAACAGATAGGATAGAAGCTCTCCATTCTACCCTCATTCAGTCATCAATGTCGATGGACTATTAAACAACTTACTGGAGGAGATGACTGCACAAATATCCCCATCCTAAATAACGGAACAGCCCTGAACATCAGTGTAACAGACAAGGATGTGGTATCTGCACTATCCTCAGCCAGAAGTGTTGAGTCGATAATCCACCTCACCGTCCTCATGATGCTCACAGTTTCATAGATGCCAGTCTTCAACCAATTCGATTCGCTGCACGTGCCATGAAGAAACAGCTGTACACAGTAGATATGACAAAGACAATTGGCCCTGACACCATTCCTGCAAAATGACTGAAGACTTGTGCTGCACAACAAACCGTGCTCTTCGGGAGGCTCCAACTCGGACATCCGCATGGCCACGTAGAAAATCCCTCAGCTATATCCATTGAGTCATAGAGTCATTGAGATGTACAGCATGGAAACAGACCATTCGGACCAACCTGTCCATGCCAGCCAGATATCCCAACCCAATCTCGTCCCACCTGCCAGCACCCGGCCTATATCCCTCCACACCCTTCCTATCCGTCCAGCACCCGGCCGATATCCCTCCACACCCATCCAAATGCCTCTTAAATGTTGCAACTGTACCAACCTCCACCACATCCCCTGGCAGCTCATTCCATACACCAAACACCGTCTGCATGAAAAAAAATGATCCTTAGGTCTCTTTTATATCGTTGCCCTCCACCCTTCAGGCTCTCTGCCTGTAGTCCTGATGAAGGGTTTTTGCCCGAAGCGTCGATTTTACTGCTCCTCGGTTGCTGCCTGAACTGATGTGCTTTTTCAGCACCACTCTAATCTAGACTCTGGTTTCCAGTATCTGCGTCCTTGTTTTTACTCTATCACCCTAAACCTATGCCCTCTAGTTCCGGACTCCACGACACCAGGGAAAGGACTTTGTCCATTTATCCCATCCATGCCCCTCATAATTTGGTAAATCCTTATAAGGTCACCACTCAGCCTCCAACACCCCAGAGAAAACAGCCGCAGCCTGTTCAGCCTCTCCCTATAGCTCAAATCCTTCAACCCTGGCCGCATCCTTGTGAATCTTTTCTGAACCTTTTCAAGTTTCACAACATCTTTCCGATAGGAAGGAGACCAGAATTGCATGCAATGTTCCAATAGTGGCCTAACCAATGTCTTGCACAGCCGCATACTCAGTCCCATAACAGGGGAATGACGATAGTCTGACTATTTGCTATGCCCTCAACCCCATCGTGATAGTCACATTGGTGGAAGTTATTTCTGACAAAGCTGTCAAGTAGCACAGAAATAACCTGCTCAGTGTGCTTTCCGATAGGTGGAGATGGTGCTGTTGTGGAAATGGCACTGGATTACTAATACAGACCAGGCTAATGCTCTGGCAGCTGTTGTAAGTTAACCATAATTAATGAAATATCAAGATGTAAAATTCGGCGTCAGTAGCAGTGACGTTGAAGCCAATGTCGATTGTAAACACCAATTTGCTTCCCCAATGTACTTTCAAGAAGTGAATCTCCCCTGTTTTAATGGTCTGGACTAAAAGTGACTGCAGACAGAACAGCCATGTGATAAACTCTTCAATACTCATGGAAACAGTCAAGCAAGACACTCAATTGTATCAATCTGCTCCGAGGTCTTAAACGATAAACCCGGACAGAGCACCCAGCACCAGCCTCGGAATTGGAAAAGGGAATTGGAAACACAGTCCTGTCACCATTCAGAGATATCCTTTCTAACATCTGACGGCTTGTGACAACATTTACAGAGCTTTCCCACAGACTGCACAGAAACATCAGGAAGGGCGGAAGTCTTTTAACACATTGAGCCTTCTCCATTCTAGTTCATAGAGAAAATCTCCTCAGTGCAGTTTTCCCACACAAGATTCATATCCCTTAGTATGTTTAAACACCGGGGCATATAAAATAATAATTAGTGTAGTCCATTCGGCCCAATAATTTTGCTCCTCCATTCAATACACAAGCAGTTCTCCAATAATGTGTGCTAATTAAACACGAATTGGCTGCAACACGATTCATGAATTGTACACCCTTCTTTATAAATTGAGCTCCCGTTCACTTGACATCATTCAATCCCAGGCACCAGCTGAACAGCAAAACCCAATCTCAGGGTCCTCTGCATGCAAACTGAACCCTCAATGTGTTCAACTAAACCAGGAATGTAATCCGCTCTGCACATTTTGCAACTGAGCCTGAAACTGGGAAATGTTAGCGAGGTTTGAGAAGATTTGTAGCTCAGGTTGAGATTATGGATGTATGAACCTTCCAGCTCAGCGAGCAAATCTACATCCAGAACTGGGAATTGTAGTCGACATTGAGAAGGAACTTCTTTCAAACCGGGGAAAGGATCTTGGGGAGAAATCTTGGGACAACAGAGTGGCTCAGCGGTTAGCACGATGGACCTGGGTGCAATTTCCACATTGGGTTAATTTATGCGTGGAGTTTGCACATTCTCCTTGTGTCTGCATGGGTTCCCTACACGTGCTCCAGTTTCATCCCAAAGTCCAAAGATGTGCTGGTCAGGTGAATTGGCCATTATGTTAGATTTGTTAGTCAGGGGTAAATATAGGTTGAGGAATGGGTCTGTGGGGTATGGACTTGTTTTGCTGAAGGGCATCTTTTCTAACTGTCGGGAATCTATTGTAACTGGAATCCCGCAGTAGCGTCATGTGGTTAGTCCGTTCAGGTGCTTTCTGGTGAAGAACTTGGTGAAAGGTAGAGAGCTGTAGTCAGTAACGGTTGTGTGGAAGTGTTACATTTACAGCAATAGACAATGGACAATAGACAATAGGTGCAGGAGTAGGCCATTCTGCCCTTCGAGCCTGCACCACCATTCAATATGATCAAGGCGGATCATTCCTAATCAATATCCTCTTCCTGCCTTATCTCCATAAGCCTTGATTCCGCTATCTTTGAGAGGTCTATCCAACTCTTTCTTAAATGATTCCAGAGACTGGGCCTCCATTGCCCTCTGGTGCAGAGCATTCCACACAGCCACAACCCTCTGGGTGAAGAGGTTTCTACTCATCTCTGTCCGAAATGGTCTACCCCGTATTTTTAAGCTGTGTCCTCTGGTTTGGCACTCACCCATTAGTGGAAACACGTTTCCTGCTGCCAGAGTGTCCAATCCTCTCAAAATCTTATAAGTCTCAATCAGGTCCCTTCTCAGTCTTCGAAACTCAAAGGTATACAAGCCAAGTCGCTTCAGTCCTTCAGTATAATGTAACCCCGCAATTCCAGGAATTGACCTCGTGAACCTACGCTGCACTCTCTCAATAGCCAGAATGTCTTTCCTCAAATTTAGAGACCAGAACTGCACACAGTACTACAGGTGTGGTCTCACGAGGGCCCTGTACAGCTGCAGAAGCACCTCTTTGCGTCTATACTCAATTCCTCTTGTTATGGATGCCAGCATGCTATTAGCCATCACTACCTGCTGTACCTGCTTGCTTGCCTTCATTGACTTGTGTTCAAGAACACCCAGATCTCTCTGTACTGCCCCTTTACCTAAATTGATTCCATTGAGGTAGTAATCTCCCTTCCTGTTCTTGCTACCAAAGTGGATAACCATACATTTAGCCACGTTAATCTGCATCTGCCATGCATCTGCCCATTCACCTAACTTGTCCAGGTCACCCTGTAATGTCCCAACATCATTTCACCCTACCACCCAGCTTTGTATCATCAGGAAATTTGCTAATGTTATTGCTGATACCATCTTCTATATCGTTAACATGTATTGTAAAAAGCTGTGGTCCCAGCACGGTTCCCTGGGGTACCCCACTGGTCACTGCCTGCCATTCAAAAATTGAGCCGTTTATCACTACCCTTTGTTTCCTATTAGCCAACCAATTTTCAATCCAATCTAGTACTTTGCCCACAATACCATACGCCCTAATTTTTCTCACTAACCTCCTATGTGGGACTTTATCAAAAGCTTTCTGAAAGTCCAGGTACACTACATCTACTCGATCTCCCTCGTCCATCTTCAGAGTTACATCCTCCAAAAATTCAAGAAGATTATTCAAGCATGATTTTGCCTTCATAAATCTATGCTGATTCTGTCCTATCCTGTTACTATTATCCAGATGTACCGTAATTTCATCCTTTATAATAGACTCGAGCATCTTTCCCACCACTATGGTCAGACTAACTGGTCTAAAATTTCCTGATTTCACTTTCCCACTTTTCTGAAAAAGTGGTATAACATTAGCCACCCTCCAATCCTCAGGAACCGACCCCGCATCCATTGAACTTTGGAAAATAATCACCAACTCATCCACAATTTCCCGAGCCACCTCCTTCAGTACCCTGGGATGTAGGCCATCAGGCCCCGGAGACTTATCAATCTTCAGACCTAACGGTTTCTCCAACACCAAATCCTGGCAAATATAAATTCCCTTAAATTCAGTTCCTTCAGCCAATGTTACCTCAGGGAGATTGCTTGTGTCTTCCCCAGTGAACACAGAACTGAAGTACCCATTTAATTTTTCTGCCATTTCTTTGTTCCCCATAATATATTCCCCTGTTTCTGTCTTCAATGTCCCAATTTTAGTCCTAACCATTTTTTTGCCTTGCATATACCTAAAAAAGCTTTTACTATCCTCCTTTATATTATTGGCCAGTTTACCCTCGTACCTCATTTTTCCTTTGCGTGTTTCCTTCTTAGTAATCCTCTGTTGCTCTTTAAAAGCTTCCCAGTCCTCAGTTTTCCCACTTATCTTTGCTATGTTATACTTTTTCTGTTTTAACTTTATGTTTCTTAACTTCCCTCGTCAGCCACAGTCGCTCATGCCTCCTCCTGGGATCTTTCTTCCTTTTAGGAATGAACTGATCCTGCAACTTCTGCATTATACACAGAAACCTATTTCATTGCTAGTGTGGAACAAAGTCCTGTGGTGACTCTCGCCGTTGTTGTTTGGTGTTTTGTCGAATGGGAAAAGAATTCCAATGAATTGTGATGTCACATGTTCTTAAATTTCTCTCATTTTCTTCACTTCTGTCCTGGTGACGTAGCTGCAGCACTGCAGCATTGTTGATTGGATGGTCAAGCTAATCTAACCGAAACTGTGTTTGGTAACCTTCAATTTTCATTGCCCATTCTAATTCGGTTTTTTTCGTTTATCTCATTTTGGAGTTTTTCGGGAGATGGCAGTGCACGAAGTTTCCAATATATTTTGAAAGTGCGTTTGGAATTGTTCTGCTGAAAGTTCTGGGAGTCGTTTATGGTTGATTGCCCTCGGACTGTCCCCAGAACTGTATTCATGCTTTGATGTCTCTGAAAATAAATTTTGAACAAAATCCCACTTCCCAGCATTTGGCCCCTATCACAGTAAACGTTTCCTGTCTAGAAACTCATCCGGTTGCCATTGAAATCTTCTGCGTGTACTAGCCATCTCCACTTCCTCTGGTAGCAGATTCCATACACGCACCACCTTCTGCCTGGGAAAGATGCCTCAGCTCCCTTTCATATTTTAGCTCTCTCACATTAAACCTATGCTCTCCAGTTTTCAACTCGCCTCACCTTGCGGAAAACAAAAACTTACATATTTAGTTTGCAAACCTTTCTTCAGGTCATGCCCGACGATGAAGTGAAAGTTGTCCCAGCATGATCAGAATCGCCCTATATTCCAAACCTTGCACCACTGACAACATTCTTGTCTATGTTTTGTGAGCAATTTCACGTGAATTCCTTAATTTTTCAGTGATGCCAATTACGCTGGAGAACAACGAGTTCCGGGAAACAGAAAGTTGAAGCATTAAACGGCTGTAAATTTTAGTGCTGGATGACTTTGAACACCAGCTGCTCGCGAGGATGCTTTCTGTAGTGTTGTGGGTATTGGAGTAATCTCATTCGCGAAACGTCGCTGCTTCAAAATCCGGCA
Source organism: Chiloscyllium punctatum (assembly GCF_047496795.1). NCBI lineage: Eukaryota > Metazoa > Chordata > Chondrichthyes > Orectolobiformes > Hemiscylliidae > Chiloscyllium > Chiloscyllium punctatum. The sequence goes on along the minus strand of NC_092790.1, from coordinate 43,733,836 downwards.
GGAACAGCCTTATTCCCGACGGCAACCTTTCAGATTGACCTGAGCAGAGCTTTCTAGCTTGTTGTTCGCATCAGCAAACCTGGCTTTGAATTTGCTCGCTCATATCTGCGAGATTGGTGAAAAGGAATGCAATCCCATTTAAATACCGTCTGAAAGATCGTTACGTTTTTCTCCAACCTGGTTCTGAATATGTACAGATGTGTACAACACTGATGGCCATTCTGTTTCAGATTGGAGTTACCGTGCTCTGATCCTTCCACGAAAAGCAGTACCACATTTGCATTCCTTGGGCAGGCGGCCTGATTCAAAGACAAGGAGCAAAGGTTCACAGCAACAATCCTCAGCTGTGGACCTGTGCACTTTTCATGGAAAATGGTCAGTGCAGGCAACATTATGGAAGTCCTCGGTTCTGCAGTGTTTCTAAACACTAAATTGAAGCGTGATTAGATTTTAGTATTCTGAGGCATAATTTAAACTGTTTGGGAAAATTCGAATTATTTTGTAATAAGCAACCAACTCAGGTTTGTTTCACAGCCAAACGTTCCATCTTTCCAATTTTCTTGTACACACTGAGACTGCTAGCCGGTCATCACAGGTATTTGTCAGCTCTCAGTTCTGAACAGCATTAAGTTTTTTTAAAAGGTGGAGGGCACGCCCTCAACTTCATAACACGGTTCTCATCACAAAATCTTGCAGCTTCTAATCTTGGCAATAGGGGTTTGGTTGCAGCCATTACCGTTTTAAAAATAAAGGTTTTCACACGGGAAGCACTGTTCATGAGGAGGGAGTTTCTATTCGCTGTGTCCCTGGGCTGTGGAGAGAGCTGCAGTGGCCACTTTCTGTAGACAACGGGAGTCTGGAGTGAGCAGTGTTTGTCCCTATCTTACTCTGCGTGGTGCCAGGGAACACAGAATCTTCAATAGTTTGGGCTACAGTCCAATCTTGCCATGGAATTTCCAGTTTAAATGGAGGTAGAGTAGTATTCGCATAGTTTGATCTGGAACAACCAACGCTCCATAACTGGATGGTCTCAATAACCAACCGTTATCTTGCATCCCATTCCTGACGATTTGAGCCACAGAGACTGTCACCAACCAGGCGTATCGATTTCCCTAAAACAGGAAGGTTAACGGAGATCTGAAGGGTGGGAACAGTTGGAGCTCTCACTGTTGTCAGAATATGTCACCAATATTCCTGCTTTCATCACCGAGAGTATCAGTGAGCTTGAGGGGTTCGCAAACACCCAGAGGAAAAGGAAGCATAATAAACTGGAAGTTACCTTGTCCCATCGACGTGATTGTGTGGGCTACATCACTATGGTCTGGTACTGGCACAATTCAAGTGCACGGCTAGACAGAAACTGGAGCTCAACAATAGCGCTTCAGGCCACTCAGTCCAACTGTATGCCATTAAGTTACATTGGGTATAGAATCCCTTCCATGTAACCATTTCATCAAATCCTCCGTGTCAATCTATCCAAAATCTGAATTTCTGTATCTCATCATCCATTTCCCCCAGCTAAGTTGAGCATCTTGTTTTCATCTACCTTATATACACCAATCATAAGCTCATAAGCTCTGTCACATCTCCGTTCAACTCCAGTAGCTCCATTGCATCATAAATAATTCAGACCCGAAACGTTGTGGTAAATGGATGAGCCGATTCCCTCTCAGGACCCTCCCGTCCTTCACAATCTGTGATGATCTCTTTTGTGAGAATACCTGGTCACCCACGGCCAGGAAGGAGGGATAATGTGAATTTCTGAAATGAAAGAGAGGGTGCTGGAGGAACCTAATAGGACTGACAGCATTTAGGAGAGAGAGATAATGTTCACGCTGAGAGATAGTTTCTTCCTTGATTTTTATTATTCCTTTCTCTCTGCCCTGATAATAAGGGATTTTTGGAAGCTTCTTTCACTGAGGCTTGCATGGATGGATATACACACAAATAAACATCAAACAAAGGGAATTATTTGTCTGCCTGATTTCTCACCTGTACTATAACTGTCTTTATTAAGCTTGTCTGCATATTTGAAGAGGCTTCACAGTCACAAAACTCGAAACAAACATCTTATCAAAAATCTGACATGATCAATTTATTCATCAGAAACTGAAAATGATTGGCCTTTGAGTAAGTGTTGAATCCTCGGTCATTTCCCCCATTATATCCTCCCTGACGATCTGAACCAAAGTCTTACTTTTGCATCCCATGATGCTTATCCTTTCAGTTAATGTTAACACCTTGTTTTTACCGACACTGTTTACACCAACAGTGAATGGCACACTCTGTCGAATCTCCCGACAGTTTCAATTAATCACTCACGTTATGAATCTCTCCATGTTGAACCATTCTGTCCAAAGAACCAGTCTGCTCCTCAGGGACCCTGCCACACTTCCCAATGTGTGTGTGATCGCCCAGCTCTAAGGGTCCCTTCCGTCCTTCCCAATGTGAGGGGGAACTACCCACTCTTATGGACCCTGCCATCCGTCCCAATGTGTAGATGATCTGCCCCCTGTCAGGGACCCTGCCATCCTTCCCAATGTGTAGGTGATCTGCCCCCTCTCAGGGACCCAGCTGTCCTTCCCAGTGTGTGGGTGATCTGACCCCTCTCAGGGATCCTGCCTTGCTTCCGAATGTATGTGTGAACTACCCGCCTCATGGACCCTGCCATCCGTCCCAATGTGTGGGTGATCTGTCCGCATCACAGACCCTGCCATCCTTCCCAATGGACGGGTGACCTGTCCCCTTTCAGGGACCATGCCATCCTTACCAATGTGTGGGTGATTTGTCCCCTCTCAGGGACACTGTCATCCTTTCCAATGTGTGGGTGATCTGCCCCCTCTCTGTGACCCTGCCATCCTTCCCAATGTGTGGGTGATCTTTCCGCCTCATGGACCCTGCCATCCTTCCTAATGTGAGGGTGATCTGTCCCCTCTCAGGGTCCCTGTCGTTCTTCCCAATGTGTGGGTGATGTGTCCCCTCTCAGGTACCCTGGCACCCTTCTAATGGTGTTGGTGGTCTGCATGAAGAATTTTGCGCTTTTAGTGTTGTGCCTGCTACCTCAGAGGTTCTGCAGCTCCAGGGCTGGTGTGTCTCCTTTAATATGAAGATGATTCCATTTCAATACATTACTCTGTTTCACTCTTACCTTCCCTCTGTCTCGAGTAATGCAAGAACCTGTCTGTTTCATACTTCCCTGTTACCTTGTCGAATTGTATCTCGATGCGGTTTCTACCGCATTCCTTATACCATGTGCAACGGATTTAGAAGCTTTATCTTCCCACAGTATGTTTCTTACTGCTCTCCTTTTCTGTTCCGCTTCTCAGCTTAGATTAACCAGTAAGGTCTGCACCGTGTTTTGTTTTCCTCTGTTATTCATTCAAAATGTCCTGAAACATTAACTTTGGATCACTCTCCACAGTTATCAGTAAATATTACCAATTCTCATGTCCCTCTGGATAACATGACGTTTGACCTTTCTGATCCACTGCAGTCTGTGTGGTGAAGGTGCAACTGCAATCCTATTAGGTAAGATGTTATCAAATTATCATTAAGGACTCGTGGTATTTGTCCAAATCAACAACAATATGTATATTTCGACACTTTTGATGCAATGCAACAATTTATCTTTCTTTACAAGGTTGTCATAAAACAATATTTGATACTAGGCACATATGGGTGTATCGGGACAAGTGAACAAACACTGTGCCAAAGATTTAAGTTTTCAGGCGTATCCTGAACAAACAATGGGATGAACAAACAAGAAAATCGACGTCTTTTAGGGCGTAAGTTCAAGATTTTACGGCTTTGGAACCTAACAACATGTGAAAGGTGAAAAAGGTTGCAGAGTTAAAACTGAAAACCCACAGGAGGTTGGAATTCAGGGAAAACAGGAAGCACTGCGCATGCTCCAGCTTTCATTGAGCGCCGGGAGAAGGACGCGGGCGGGACTGGAGGACCGGGCGGCGGCAGCTGTCCCTCCAATCAATCGGAGTGAGGGAGGCGGGACCAGTGTAAAACCACGTGATCGTGCACGCGGAAAAAGCAGTGTTTGACCAAGGTGCGAGAATCTGAGGTAAGGGAAATATAGCAGGAAGCGGGAGGGAAATGGTATTGGAATGGGCTGAGAGGTTTTATTAACACTTGGTGCTCGTCTGAGTCTCTAATCATGGGTATATTTTACTTCTGTTTATTATGTTACTGCTACTTTCACAGACCATGTGCTGCCTCTTATCAGAATCATTACACTGCAAATTTCAAACTCCCTGAGTCATGTCTGCAGTAAAAGCGAAAACGCCTCTGATAGCGATAGGCCCATGTGACTGCCGCCATCTTTATTTGGGGCAATGATCCGCGGTACGTACGCGTGGCCGCCATCTTTAAAGCTGGCAAAGAAAGCTGCAGATGCTGGACACAGGCAGGAGTGTGGAAGAACACAGCATGACAGACACCAACAGGAGGCTGGGAGAATACAGAAAGGCAGGCAGCATCAGGATGCTGGAAGAACACAGCAAGGCATGCAGCATCAGTAGACTGGGGTAATAAAGCCAGGCAGGCAGTAACAGGAGGCTGTAAGAACACAGCAAGCCAGGCTGCATCAGGAGTCTAGGGGGCACAGCGGGCCAGGCAGCATACAGAGGCTGGAAGAACACAATAAGGCAGGCAGCATCAGGACGCTGGAAAAAGACAGCAAGCCAAGCAGCATCAGAAGGCTGGAAGAACACAGCAAGGTTGGCAGCACAAGGAGGCTGGGGGAACACAGAAAGCTAGGCAGCATAAGGAAGGGGACAAGTCGCCGAATCCAATGGAACCATTTTCCATGCATTGTTGGGGGCAAACTGCAGCGTGACGCATGCTCAACCTTCCTGGTAGAGAGTGTTAGGAGAGGCTTTACACAGAGAAAATTCAAACCAAGATTAATGTTTGTTTCTTCTGTATGTCTTTCCCAGACTGTGGGATCATAACAGCTAACACTGCTGTGAATCACCTCTGTCCTTCCTGATAAAATTGTTGCCAATATCTAAAGTTCTGAGTCTCTAATAATGCGTATATTTTACCTCTGTTTATTTTGTTAAGGCTACTTTCACAGACCATGTGCTGCCCTCTTATCAGATTCATTACACTGCAATGTCTTTCACAATCAGGAATTTGTTTTCCAGTGAAAGCACCTATTTTCCTTCTATTTGTGACAACTAAATTCTACACTTTTCTTATTACCTACGATTCATTTTGCACTTGCTGACGCGTTTGCTCTGTTTTCTTTTATCCGCAGATACTAGTGATCATTGCCAAAGTCGTGTTGCCTGTGGAAAAGTTGATGAATGATCATCTTGTACTGCTTCAGTTCGTGTGGTGAAGGTGCTGCCATGATGCAGGTAAGTAAGGAGTTACAGATCACAGTGATAGTGGAGAGTTGATGAACTCAAACTGGATGTTACTGAGCAGGTTTTTGCTGAGGAAGTGTTGTTTGATAGAACTGTTGATGACAACTCCCATCACCTTTCTTATGTCAAAAGTAGATTGATGGACAGGAAATTGGCTGCGTTGGATTTGCCATGTGTTTTTGTGCTAAACATACATGAATGAGGTTCCATATTTTGGTAGATGCTGCAGCTGTTCTAAAACAGCTTGGTGTTTGGCAACCTCTGGAGAACAAGTCATCAATACTATTTCCAGAATATTGGCACCATCCATAGTCTTTGCACTATTTGTCCATTTCTTGATCATGTTATGACACGACACTGAATCATTCCGTTAATTAAACCAAACACCCAGAAAAGCTCACCTCACCTCCTCTCGTAAACGGTTAGCAGAGGGATTGAATTCAAGAGTCGTGAAGTGATGTTGCAGCTGTATATGACCTTGGTTAGGCTACATTTGGAGTACTCTGTTCAGTTCTGGTCGCCTCACTTTAGGAAAGATGTGGAAGCTTTGGAGAGGGTGCAGAGAAGATTTACCAGGATGTTGTCTGGAATACAGAATTGGTGGTACGAGGATAGGTTGAGAGTGCGAGGCCTTTCTTCATTGGAACAGCGAAGGATCATAGGTGTCTTGATAGAGGATTATAAGATGATCAAAGGAATAGATAGAGTAGACAGTCAGAAACTTTATCCCCGGGTACAACAGAGTGTTACAAGGGGACATAAATTTAACGTGAAGAGTGAAAGGTATAGGGGGGATTTCAGGGGTAGGTTCTTTAACTAGAGAGTGGTAGGGTATGGAATGCGCTGCCTGTGGGAGTGGCAGAGTCAGAATCATTGGTGACCTTTAAGCAGCAATTGGATAGGTACGTGGATAGGTGTTTAAGCTAGGACAAATGTTCGGCACAACATCGTGGGCTGAAGGGCCTGTTCTGTGCGGTATTGTTCTATGTTATGAGTGACAGAAAGCTCTCAACTTCCACTATTTAAAGAAAATAGTATCAATTTATTCCTTAACTCTAAAAGTGAGCATTAAGCAAAAACTATTTACAACTCTCTGCCTCCTTTCTGTTTAACACATGTTAGCTGCTTCCAACTCTATAACAATATACAGTAGCCATTCAAATACATATTAAATTAATATCAATTAAATTTCAAAACCGCACAGAGGCTGTCGTCTCTGGTATCATCCTGCTTTCAGCTGAGAAAACTCCCTGGGTCATCTTCTGTCTCTGAGCAAAGATGTTTCAAATGAGAAAAAAAGTACTTTTGTTAGAGTGCTTTGAATGGCCGTCTCTCTTGATGGCAGATACTCTCTCTCTAAAATTAAAAATGGCTGCTTTTTTTTTACATAGGGAGAATTTGAGGACTGTAGATGATGGAGATCAGAGCTGAAAATGTGTTGCTGGAAAAACACAGCAGGTCAGACAGCATCCAAGGAGCAGGAGAATCGACGTTTTGGGAATGAGCCCTTCCTGAAGAAGGGCACATGCCTGATACGTCGATTCTCCTGCTCCTTGGATGCTGCCAGACCTGCTGTGCTTTTCCAACAACACATTTTCAGCTCTGCTTTTTTGGACACCAAAAGTTGGATCATCTCATTGGTTCGTGGTTGGCAAACACAGCAAATTCAAACTTCATTGGGTTTTAGTATCCTGGGGTGCAATTTAAAATGGCTAGATTTGAATTGTTGTCAAGACAACTCAGGTGTCTATTTCACAGTCAAATGTTACCTATTTTCAGTTTTTCAGTAAACTCTGAGACTGCCAGCTAGTCATATGACAGGTGCTTGTAAGTATTCAGTGCAAACTAGCATTTACTCCGTCAAATTCACAACAATGCTGTTTCAAAAGTATTGAATTGGCTGAAAACTCAAATCTGTGATCTTGGAGACCTCTGAAGGAATCCAAGATGGATCATCCACATAGCACTTTTGGCTGAAGATGTCTGCGAATGTTGTAGTTGTCTCTTTTGCATGGATGCATCAATAAGGGTGGGGATTTTTTACGTGTTTCCTCAAGAGAGTTGTTTCGTTGTCCAACACCACTCACGACTGGGTGTGGAAGAATTGCAAAGCTTAGATGTAAGCCATTGGTCTTGGGATCGCTTAGCTCTTTCTCTTGCTGCTTATTCTGTTTGACATGCAGTTGATTTTTCCGGTTTTTTTTTTGTCCGCCTGGCGCTGCTCATGGCATGCCCAGTTGTACTATCCATTGAACCAAGGTTACGCCCCTGGCTTCGAGAATGCAATGCTGGAAAAGAACAGCAGGTCAGGCAGCATCCCAGGAACAGGAAAATCGATGTTTCGGGTTAAGTTCCTGCATCAGGAAACAGTTGCTCTTTGGAGGGTCAGTATTGACTCGATGGGCCGAACCGCCTGCTTCCAATCTGTAGCGATTCTATGATTACGAGAGCTGTCAAACCAGCAACTTATATTTGGTGAAGTACAAGACCAGGAGCCAATTTTTAAACCGCAGTCCTCACTTTCTTTTAATTGCCTGACTTGATGGCAATGGTTGAGTGTGGGATATGCAAGGCCGTGAGTTTCCAAATCGTGCTGGTGTGCAATTCGGTGAGTACTGATGGCTTACAACACCTGATAGATTTCCAACTGTGATTTCCTACATCTGTTAGAAGTCTGTACCATTCAGCACAGTGATAGTGCTACTCAACACAATGGAGGGTTTTCTCAATTTTATGGCAAGGCTTTGTCTCCAAAAGAATTGTGCTTTGGTCACTCGTAGTGGTAATGTCATGGACAGATGCGTCTGGAGCTGGCATATTTAATACAATGAGGTCAGGCGTGCTTTTCCCTGTTGTTGGGGTGGCACAGTGGTTCAGCAGCCAGGTATCTGGGTTCAATTCCAGCCTTGGTTGACTGTCATTGTGGAGTTTGCACATTCTTCCCGTGTCTTCGTGGGTCTCCTCCAGGTGCTTTGGTTTCCTCCCAAAATCAAAAGATGTGCATTGTAGGTAGATTAGCCATCATACGTTGTCCATAATGTTCAGGGATGTGACTCAACAGGGGTAAATGTTGAGTAATTGGGTAAGGGAATGGGTCTGGGTGGGTTACTCTTTGGAGGTTCCGTATTTAATTGTCCTGTCAGAAGGTCCTGTTTCCACACTGTAGGGATTCTATGTTGGTTCCCTCACCACTTGCTGCAGGCCCAGGAAAGCACCGATGTCCTTTAGGACCTGGTCAGCTCGATCAATAATCCTGCTGCTGAGCCACTCCTGATAGTGGGCATTGAATTCCTGTACCCACAGTACGTTTGGCATCATGGATACCCACAGTGCTTCCTCCAAGCGTTGTTCAATATGCAAGAGAACTGATTCATCAGCGGAGGGAGGACGGTACGCAAGAGCCATCAATCTTCCAGGCAACAGGAATGAATGGTGAGTACTGCCAGGGCAAATCCTTCCTGTCTATACACCACCATGCTGACACCTCTGCTGGCTCTGTCCTGCTGGTGGGACAGGACATACCTGGGGATGGTGATGGTGTCGTCTGATCATTGTCTGTAAGGTTTGGTTCGTGTGTATAACTACGTCAGGCTGTTCCTTGACTAGTCTGTGAGGCAGCTTTCTACATTGACACCAGCCCCCAGATGTTAGTGAGGAGGATGTTGCATGGTCGGAAGGGCTGATTCTGTACTTCTATTTTTTAATGTCTCCTAGATTTCACGTGGTCCATCCAGTTTCATTCCTTTGTTGAGATTTTGCAGTGATGAATGCAATGCATGGCTTGCTGGACCACTGTAAGATTGACAGGTTTCTTTCCCTGAAGAGCATTAGGTATTTTTCTGCCATTGAAAATGGTTCCAAGGGCATGAGCATACTCTTAATTCCTGTTTGTTTTTATTGAATTAAAATTCCACCATCTGCTACAGTTGTATATTATTAATATTATGGATAAGAGTTAAACACATCGGTTTGTTCATTCATTTTAAATATTCCTAACACAGGTTTTGTTTCTTTGTGAAACAGCGTCCATCACCCTGTCCCCTCCATCCTTCCCTCCAACAACAATAGTGAGGAGCACATGGAGTTTCTCTGTCTCTAAGACTGAGACAATCCGATCAGCTGCCTCTGCTGCTTCCACCAGCCAATTAGCCCACCGAGTCAAACTGGCTTGCATGGCGCTTCACGTTTTAGTCCAGAATATGCACTTTTCTTGTATTTTATCAAGCTTTATCAGAATTCATCTTGACCTTTTACTGCATTCTTGGTAAACGCTAGCCTTCCTAATTCTGTCTTTGCTCCTCCTCCTCCTCATCCTCACTCCCTCAAGCCAGGTCATGTTGTTTCTTGTTCTGGCTATCTCTCTGTATTTTCTGCAAAATTGGCCATAAGCTCCTTTCTGGTACAGTTTTCACCATTTAAATAGAACTCTTCTCTCACATTTTTCCACTCTATATACGCCAACTTGTTGCCCACTCACCCTCTCAATATCACTCGGTAAATTGCTTGTGAACTTCTTGGAACTTAACTGTTACAACTTTCCTACAAGATCCTACCTCAGTCTTCAAAACTCTTTATTGGGATCACTGAACAGCAGGACATGTGTAATCGCTCTCGTAAAGAATGGATTGGAGAACGGAGAACGTGCTTCCAATTAAACCTGTTGACTATAACCTGGTGTTGTGTGATTTTTAACTGTATGGAATGGAGACAACTTGTCCATGAAGTTGTGTTAGCCTTTAACAGCCCACGTCTCATTGATGAAGCAGAGTGACATCACAGAAGGAGAGAAAAGGAAACAAATCCTGCTCTCCCTATCTCACTAACTCTTGGACAATTTTGTCCTATGTGTCAAATATCTTTCTCTGTTCAGTCCCGAGGTGGGATGCATGGCCATCCTGGACCAGGATAAGGGGATGGTGTGAAGTCCTACCCTGGACCGATGCTGAGGGATTGTATGAATTTGTATTACAGGATATTCCAAGTGAACCTGCAGGTGGGAACCTCAATAATTGTAATGGCAAGCTCTGATCGAATTACTCAATTCATCAGGACCTGGATATTTGCAGGTGAGAATTGTGTTCAAGTTCATTCCTACTTGCTGCATAGAATTTCTCCCTTAAATCACCCCATTCCCCTCATTGATCTTTCCTAAGATCTTCAATGTGTGTCCTGTAAGCCTTTTATGATGATCTGATGAGTGTAAGGTTTATCGTCCTAATGTATAACGTTTGTAAACCCCTCTGTCACAGCTCCCTTAATTTCCTTTGGTACAAGGAGAACAATGTCAGTTTCTCCAAATCCCTGATTCCCCAATGTCTGTTTGCTCTCTATAAGGTACACAACAGGACTGTGTTGGAGCATTCTCCACTTGCCTGCATCAGTGCAGCCCCCAACAAAGTTAAAGAAAGTGAACATTCTCCAGGACAAATAACTGTGCCTGAGTGGAGACCCATCCACCACTATCAACATTAACTGTCTCCACTCCCAAGGCACAGTGAATCACTGGGTAAACAGTAATGTCACCATTGTCCTATCAGCCTCTCTCACCCACTGGTTACAAAATTGTTTTGTCATTCGTAGACAGGGTGATGCTAGTGCTTTGTTGTTCTGACTGGAGGCCTGTGACCAGGTTGTGCTGCAAGGATCAGTGATGAATCCATTGTTGTTTGTCAACTATAGAAATTATTTAGATGAAAATATAGGAGGCATGGTTAGTAAGTTTGTGGGTGACACTAAACTTGGTGGAATAGTTGACAGTGAAGAAAGTTAACTAACATTCTGATGGTACGATGATCAGCTGGGCCAGTGGGATGAGGAATATCAGATAGAGTTGAGATAAATGCAAGGTGCTGCATTGTGATCAGAAAAACTAGGGCAGGACTTAAATCCTTAATGGCAGGGCCCTGCCGAATGTTGTAAGAGGCTTAGGGCTGCCAGTGCATAGTGTGTTAACAGTAGCATGACAGGTAAACAGAACTGTGATTAAAACATTTGGCACACTTGCCTTCATTGGTCAGAGCATTGAGAAGAAGAATTGAGATGTTATGTTGGGGCTGTACAGGATATTGGTGAAGCCACATCAATACATTGTTGATTATCTGGAAAAACAGGTTCTGTTATGCCCTTTAGGGCATTCCTACCTCTAACATTCCTACCTGGTCTGGCCTACATGTGACATGCCCCAGCCACAGCAATATGGCTGACTTTGAGCCTTTTGTAGTCAATTAGTGGAAAGCAATGTTTGCTGTCAATCCATTAGTATCCTCATCTCATGAACGAAGAAGAAAAAGCACATTTCCCTCCCTACCTCTGCAAAGGCTCCCACTTACAGAAATTCGTACTGGTTTGCAATAATGTTCAGGAACTTGCCCCTCTCTGTAACACTCTCACCACCTTCAGCACCTTTACCTCTCCCTGTTCCTATCATCTCATTAAACTCTGGCAAAGCTTTATCTTCCCACTGCACCCCTCCTGCTAATCGAACTCTTACAATTCCTTTTACACCTACGTCCATAATTCTGTAGCATATTGTCTGTTCCTAAAACCGGCTCTTGCTTTAAAATGATTAGGTTTCGTTTCTGGAGGTGTTCTGTGTCTCTTTGAATCTCATCCATTCCATCCTGTGCGACGGACAGTTGGCAATTTCGTGCTGAGTCAAGAGTATATTGCTTGGAAAGCACAGCAGGTCAAGCAGTATCCAGAAGCAGGAAAGCAGGAGAATCGACGTTTCGGGCATAAGCCCTTCATCAGAAATGATTCGTGATGAAGGGCTTATGCCAGAAACGTCGATTCTCCTGCTCCTCAGATGCTGCCTAACCTGCTGTGCTTTCCCAACAACATACTCTGAACTCTGATCTCCAGCATCTGCAGTCCTCATTTGCTGAGGTTTTGTCTGTTTCAATGGAGAGTCTTTTTGCTGAATGTTTTACACTGTTCCTCCAAATGTTTTCCACCGTTCATTTACAGAAACATATTTCATTCTGTTTACCCTGTTTACCTTGGTCAGTTGTCTTCTCACACCCATGTAATTGGCTTTGTTCCTGTTTTCAAATGTAACTTGTCCTTTCTTAAGTCACTTCAAACTTTCAAAATTCCTTTGAATTTCACTTTTTCACAATTTCTCGGAGGAACTGTTTGGGTGACATTACTCATTCACTCAGCTTCAGCATCTAACGGGTTACATCCCTACCATTCGCATAATGTGCTGTTCAAAAAACACTGATGAAAACATTCACCGAAGCCTTCCTCAAATATCACTCTTGCCAGCGTGACTGTCCCAGATTATCTGAAGATTGAAATCTCCCCATAATTATCAGAATGCCTTTGTTATAAATTCCAGTTTGATGCAGCGATAAGCAATAAAATACTGTAAAGCAGGGTAAAACTGTACCCCAGCTTGTGTTTGTGACATTTTAATTTGCATTCAACTGATTCAGCTTGATAAACTGAGGCCAAATGCTTTCTCTTGAATGTGATTGTTATCCGTTACTGTGAGCGTTATCCATTCTGATTTCCTGTTCTGCCAGCATCTGCCAGCAAGACAGTGTACCGTTGAATATTAATGTTCCAACTTTTGTTCGCCCTGTAATCACGTCTTTCTTGTGACTAATCTTCATTTATCTCTCTGCCACAAATTCATCTATCTTATTGCAGATACTTTGAGCACTCCAAAAAAGAACACTGCAAAATACTTTTTCCCACAATTTCCTGTCATAAACCCTGATGTCCATTTTCAGATAAACTTTGTCCCATCCTGTTCCTTTCTGCTTGTCTTCGGCAACATCCCCATGCTGTTCCGATGCTTGACCTTTTCTCTTTTGATTTGGAAAGCTCCTTTCATCTGAACCCTGTCCCTGCATACTCTCTCTCAGTTTAAAGTCCCATCCATAAAACTATCGACATGATTGGCCAGGACATCATTCCCATCACCGTTTCATTGCGGCCCAGTGCAATGGGATATTTTTTATTCACTCGTGGGATGTTGGTGTCTCTGACTGACCAGCATTTCTTGCCGACCACTCGCTGTCCTTGAACTGAGTGTGTTGCTGGGCCGTTTCAGAGGGTAATTGAGAGACAATCTCATTGGTGTGGGTGTGGAGGCATACTCTGATATCTACGCCAGGTCAGGATGGCAGACATTCTTCCCTTCAGACATGAAGGTATCAGCTGGATGTTTATTAACATCAGCACCTGTTTAATGCTCATTTGTAGGTTTTTAAGTACATACTGTTTGCAATGCATTTAATTCACATTCAACCATTTGCGATAGTGGGATTTGATTCAGTGTCCAGAGAACATTAGCGAAGTTTCTGGATAAATTGCCTCACAATAATGCCACTAGGCTATCACAGGTTGTTCATCCCAGTGCTCCATGAATCAAAACCCCTTCTTCTTACACAATTGTTTGATCCTGAAACATTCCAGCACTCCGGTGATATCACGCAGTCTCTCTCTATGTGGTATTCCTCACTGATTGGGTCTAATTGCTGCCTCTGTCAGTGTCTCTCTCTTGCAGCTCCTCCAGATCCTGAGCCAACAGAATTCTCCACTCCAGAGAGACGAGGCAGCACAGGCCAGGGATGGAGACTGAAATTTACCAGATCACTGTGGTACTCAGTACTATTCTCCATGCATAACCCTCACTGCATCAGTTTAATTTCCCATTCTGTCTATTTCACCGTCGCCTGTCGGTACTCAGGAAGGTCCTGACTTAACAGACTTCCCAGCTGCTGGGTGTCTTGTCCATCACCTCATTGAAAATGGTTGGTCTGTCAGAGAGACAAACGGAATAGAGATCTGGAGCCTTCAATAAATTCTGTTGTGAGGTAAGATCACTCACAGTGAACAGACCAGAGTGCAATGAGAGAACTCCAAACATCGGCGAACAAGACATAACATTGATACAGTGCTGGAGTGGGAAGCACAGTACAGACACACCCTTGGCTCAATCACCAGTACTAAGACAGCGTAGGGAGTATCACAGTTATCAATCCAGGCCCGTGCTGTCTTAATGAGCATCAGTACAACAGAGGGGAAAGCAGGCCTCCCACGAGAGGGGTCTTTCTGTTTAGAATTTCCTCCCCAACACTGTACCTACGGCATGTTTTGTGGACTAGTTTCTTCAACCTTTCGAATTCCTATGATAATTCCTATCTCTGTAATCTTCTCCCCGCGCTGCAGTCCCTCCACACATTTGAAACATACTACAATCCAGACTGTCATCCTGATCTCTGTAACTTGCTTCAATCTCTACAATAAATTCTGCTTCTCCAGTAACTGGAGACAGTCATGCAGCACGCAATCAGACCCTTCAGTCCAACTCATCCATTCTGGCCAGGTTTCCTAAACTGAACGAGTGGCTTTTGCCTGTGCTTGGCCCATATCCCTTGAAACCTTCACCTCTCCATGTGCCTGCCCAAATGTCTTTGGCATATTGTAATTGTAGTTCTATCTACTATTTTCTCTGGCATTATGCACTATCCTCGGTGGAAAATGTTGCCTCTCAGCTCCCTCTTTAAACCCTTGCTCTCTCACTTCATGATTTTACCCTCTAGTCTTGGACTCACCTACTCATGGCTCTTCACCTTAACTCGGCCCTGCTTTGTTTTGTAAACCTTTATAAGATCTTCTTATAACCTCCTGTGCTCAGGGGAAATATTGAGGACAATGTTACAAACATCTCCATATGCCCAATGCTCTGTCCAATGAGGACGAGTGTGCCAAATGCTGCTTTCTCCACTCTGCCTACCTGTGATGCCACTTCAAAGGAACAATGTAACTGCATCTCTTCGTCTCCCTCTGTTCAACACTGTCCGGGCCCGATATTAACTGTGTTAGTCCTCCCTGGGTTGTCTTAATGAAAAACAGCACCTGAATTCAACTCCATTTTTCGTTCCTTGGCCAACTGGTCCAGTTGTTCAAGATCCCCCTTGATAACCGTACTCACTGCCCACACTACTGTTACTTTTGTCTCGACAAACTTACTAATAATGGCTCCTGTATTCTCACCCAAATCGTTTATGTAAATGATGCACATCAGTGGACCCAGCCCCCACCTTTATGGCACACCGCTGGTCACAGCCCTCCAGTCTGAATAACAAACTTCTCCAACCACCCTTTGTCTCCAACTGTCAAGCTCATTTTGTATCCAGTTGGCTAGCTCTCCATGATCACATGTGGTCTAACCTTACCAACCAGTGCATCATGCTAACTCGTGTCAAAGATCCTGTTGACATTAGTGTGGACAATCTATGGTCACCACCTCCGCAAAAGAACCAGTACATCATACGAAACCCTGCCCTGCTGAAGTCAGTAAAGACAACATATGGTTACCTCTGCAACGAACTCAATAAAGTTTGTGATACATAACGTTTTACGCAAAAACTGTGCTGACTATCCTTAATCAATCCTTGACTTTCCAAATGCATGTAGCTCCTGTCCCACAGAATCACTTCCACAACTTAGCCAACGTTGCCATCTGCCTAATTGGTTTTTAAGTCCATGGCTTTCCATCGCAGCCTTTCCTAAATAATAGAACAGCACTATCCATAATCTAAATCTAAACCCGTCTCAGCAGTCTGTTCTTGGCCCATATCCTACCAACCCTTTCATATTCATGGACTGATCCAAATGTCTTTTAAACGTTATAATTGGACTCACATCCACCTCTTCTTTGGAAAGTTCATTCTTCACACAAACCTTCCTCTGTGCACACATTTGACTCTAACGTCTCGTTTTGTTAAAAAAAAAACCCTCTCATAACCTTAAAAATGTGGACCCTTCTCTAGAAATTCCCCCATCCTGGGGACAGGACAACGACCATTAACTCTCTCTGTACCCCTCATTATTGTATAAACTTGTATAAGGTCACCTCTCAAACTCGAGGCTCCATTAAAAAAAAAGTCAACCTATCCAGCCTTTATTCACAACTCAAGTCTTCCATATTTGGCAACATACTGCGAAATCTCTTCTTAACCCTCTCCAGCATAATAATATGCTTCTTCTAACTGGACTTCAGAAGTGGACACAGTTTTCCAGAAGAGGCCTCACCAATGCCCTGTACAATCTCAACATGACGCCCCAACTCCTGTATTAAATGGGCTGAACAATGTCGTCAAGCATGCCAAGCCCCATCATGTCCTCTCTGTGATTCAAACTTCAAACAATTACGTACCTGAACCCCAACATTCCTATGTTCTGCAGCACTAGCAGAGGCCCTACCATTAATTGTACAACCCCTATGCTTACTTGTTTTACTTACATGCATTCCCTTGCATTTATTCAGATTGACGTCTGTCTCCAGGTTTCTAGCTATTTCAACCATTTCATGAACATCCCTTTGTAACCTAAGAAAACACTGTTCACTGTCTATTAGTCCACCCTCAAGTCTTCCAGCACGTCACAAATGGTATCAATGATACAAATATCTCTGGCCGTGTCCCCACAATTTCTTCAGCAGCTACCCACAATGTCCAAGATACCCTTGATCAGGTTCTTTGTGTTTTGAAACCTCCAGCACCACCTCTTCTATAACATTAACTCTTCTCATGACAAGATTGTACAGCATGGACAACAGACCCTTCGGCCCGACTCATCTTTGCTGACCAGAGATCCTAAATGAACTTAGCCCCATCTACAAGCAATTGACCAATATCCCTCTCAACCCATACTATGCCTTTACCATGCAGGTGCCTTTTAAATATTGTAATTGTATCAGTCTCTGCTACAAAAAGTCATCTGAATCATCAATTTCCTTCATAGTAGGAAATCTGCCATCATCATCTGGCCTGGTCTACATGTGACTCCAGACCCACAGCAATGTGGTTGACTCTCAACTGTCCTTTGAACTGGTAAGTCGGCCACTCCGTTACTTGAATCACTCCAAAGAGGGTGACCACACTGACGACAGAGACACGGAGAGCATAACTCACTTTAAACAGAGGCGTTGATAAATAGCTAAATGGCCATGATGTTCAGAAATATGGGAAAACGTGAAAATTAGTGACATATATTCAACTTCATCCTACTCCACTTCAAAACAAGCAGTCATGTTACCACCATCGATGGCACTATTTTCCAACTACTTCCAGTTCTGATATTTGGTCAGTATGCTCCAAATGCTAACTCTGTTTCTCGACAGACGCGACCAAGCCTTTTCAGTTTTCTTGGCACTTCTGTTTCTTCTTTGCTTCAGACCTCCAGCATCTTTATTCGCATTATTTCATTTTTATTTTGTTATTTTATGCGATCTCCGCATCGCTGACAATGGAAACATTTATTGTCCATAACTAGTTGACTTTGACTGTGCGATACAGAGCCAATATATTGTTGTGAGTATGAAATCAGTTCTAATCTAGACTCGGTAAAGATGATTAGATTTCTTCACCAAATGACATCAACGAAACAAAATTCTGCTGGTTTAATTGTTGTTGCAATTGAAGTTGTTTTTATTCCAATTCTTATAATTGAATTTACTTTGTCATCGTTGTCCTAGCACTCGAAGCAGCGTCTTCAGTCTAACAACCTGTGCATCCAAAATAACTGTCTAGCAACATTACAGTCTGATGTCATGAAATAACTTGAAAACAAATTTCTGATTGAAATAGTAACTCGTAGCAGGGCCAAAAGAGAATTGGAATGGGAAAGCCTGAATTTTTCCATGGTGCTGAAAATGATTTATTCAGCAAAATCACTGACACAGAGGTGTAGGCTGAGGATACTATAGTGCTGGTAGTGGACCAGTTTGGAGACGGAAAGAATGTTGAGATATAGATCAGTTCAGGCCAAAATATGGCCCTCTAGGTTGTTAAAAGTCTTGTTCTGAGATGGTTCTGAGGGAAGGGTCTGAAATTCTGGATGACTATTCTGGTTGGAAATCAGTGACTAGTGCTATACCTAATGTATCAGTGTTGAGACAGCAAATATTCACAATTGACACTGATGACTTGGAGAGGTGGACCACGTGTAGTGTGTCAAAATATGCGGATAAGACTAAGATGAGTGGTAGTGCAAGGTTAACGGAGGATTGTGAAACTTTGCAATGGAACGGGGATAGTTTAATTGAGTGGGCAAAGGTCTGGAAGATGGAATACAACGTTATTAAATATGAATTCATCCATATCGTTAGGACTATTATTTGAATGATAAGAAATTGCAGCACACTGCTCTGCAGAGAAACCCGTATCTCCATGTGCATGAATTCCAGAAGCTTCGTCTGCAGGTGCAATAGATAATTAATAAAGCAAGTTGAATTTCGTCCTTCACTGTGAAAGCATTCGAGTTTAAAAGCAGAGAGGTTATGTTACAGCTGTATAGGGTGCGGTGCTGGTGAGGCCAGGCCTAGCGTACTGCATGCAGTTTTGATCTCCTGACTTGTGAAAGTATGTAATGGCACTCGAAGGGGTGCAGACGAGATTCACTTGGTTTGTTCTGGAGTGGAGAGGAATTACCTTATGAGAACAGATTGAGTAGACTGAGATTATATCCATTCAGATTTAGAAGAAACATAGTAAATCATATAGATGCGTATAAAACTATGAAGTGAATAGATGATATGGAAGTAGAGGGAATGTTTCCACTGTCAGGTGGAAATAGGACATGAGGACATAACGTCAAAAATAGGGAGAGCACATTTAGGATTGAACTGAGAAAGAATTTCTTCGCCCTGAGGATTGTAAATCTATGGAATTTTCTGTCCAGTCAAATTTTTGAGGTTCTTCAGTGAATCTTTTTAAAGCTAAACTCGATTTTTTATTTCAAACAGCAAAGAAATTAAGAGTTATGTTGAGAGGGTGATTAAGTGGAGTTGAAGACACAAAAAGATCAGCCATGATTTTATTGAATGACAGAGGGCCTCATGTCCTACTTCTGCTCCTAGTTCTTATGTTCACATTTTCTAAATTTGTGGATATTGTCTGGATAAACACATAATTCTGTAATTGAAACTGAAAACAATAGTTTCTGTCGTTGCTGAATTTAGATCACAGAAATAACAAAGAGGTTCAGCATGGTTTATGGAATTAACGAATGTACAGAAACAGAGAGAGAGACTTAATCGGAAAACCAAAACACAAGCAAGGATGGGATTGTAACCTGCCTGAGTAGTCATTAGTATATCTTCTATCTGATCGGGTAAAGTTGACTGAGATCAGAAAAGATAGAAAGCAGCTTAGGATAAAATCCTGACTCTTGTTGAAGCATACCATACATTTTTCTTAGATTCTGATCCATTGTCGGAACATTCCATACATTTCTCTCACAATCTGATCAATTTTTGGAACATTCCAGTATAATGTTCTAAGATTCTGATCTCTCTTCTCCCTGTCTCCACAGCTGCTGCACCCTGGTACTGTTGGAGTTTATGCATGTGCGACTACAATGCGATAGTTCATTGAAAGAAGGCATTTCCTAATAGGAGAGAGGAAGCCTCACGTGACATAATTAGAATCCATCAAGACTAACGGCAATGGCATTCACTCGACAAGCAGTTCCAGTTTAGCGCCTCTCAGTACAGCACCTTCAGTTCACAGTGATAAGTAGATTGGATTGGTTGTTGACATTGTTCGTATCTCACCTTGTCTATTGCTGTAACTAAGTCGGTGGTGAGGGCGAACGATGGGTGTTTTCTTTTCGCAGGGTGGATGTAACTATAGTACTAAATGTGCTTCAGTTACTTGTTTTTCAAATGAATTAGCAAATATCTCATAGCAGGTTATTTTCTGTAAAGCAGTAATGTTAACTTTTTTTTCTGATGAAAGCCAAACATGTACGATATATGCAATAACCTTGTTCATTAAAACCCATGGATTAATGAGTCGGAGACAGAATGAAATGACATTGGCAAGGGGACAGAAATGAATGGGGACTGCAGAGAAGTATAATGGTATCCCCCAGTCACTTGGATTTGACCATCACTCATTCTGACAGGACAGAATGAATTGTAATGTACAGCAAGGAAACAGGCTACATTGAGGAGATGGAATGTCGATCAACAATGTGAACAGAACAGGATAATTTCAAATGTGATGTCGGAAATTGCACGCACACACGCGCGTGTGCGCGAACACTATATATGCACACACACTGTTTAATCATGCGATCAGTTCAATAAGATTGCTCAGGTTGTGATTAGATTACGAACAGTATGGAACCAGGCTATTGGGCCCCACCAGTCCATGCTGACCCTCCGAAGTGTAACCTACCCAGGCCCATTTTTCTCTGACTAATGCAACAGACATATGGGCAATTTAGCATGGCCAACCTGCATCTCTTTGGATTACAGGACAAAACCCACGCAGATGCGAGGAGAACGTACAAACTCCATACAGACCGTTGCCCAAGGCTGGATTTGACCACGTGTCCTGGCACTATGAGACCACAATGCTCACCACTGAGCCACCGTGCCACCCTCAATAATGGCATAAGATATTCAGAATTAAATATAGACATTGATAATATGTGAAGTGCGTCAAAGTTAACAGGGGAATAAGTCAGATGAATGGTCACCAAGGTGCCTCTGGAGGTCTGTGCAGATGTCATCAGCAGTCTTCCTGATTTTGTCTGCCTCCTTTCTGTCAACAAGGTTAGTGATGCTTTCAGAGGGATCAGTGATGGAAGGTTTAACATTGTGATCCCATAAGGGCACAAGTGCCTCCCTTTTCATCTAGGATTTAGTCAAGGGCGACCCTACCTTTGATCACTACTGTCTGAATGGCCATTTCAGCAGTTATATGCTTTACAGCGGGGTCGATCCCTTGGAGTGCCTGGGCAGTTTCATTGGGCAGTTTTTCCATGACAGACACCATGTTTACAGACTCCCTCGGAGTTAATTCAACTATTCCATACATAGGGAACCGGATAGTAAAGAACCGCTCTATGGCTGTGGTCGCCTATTTCAGGCGAGGAATGAAGTTACAAGAAATGGATCAGGGATTGAAGATGATGTATGTGGGGCACAACATACGACAAGTGACAAGTGCCAGCCCATTTTGGGGATATCCTGGTCGAAACTTTCTTTCCACAAACAAAATGCATACAATTGTACGGGATAAACCGATTTATATAGATTGGGTCGAAGCATGGTTCATGGTCTCTGCTGATGTAAAGTTGAGCAAATTAATTTTAGATGGCAGCCAAGTGTCAGGCATGACTTTAAAATATTGGGTAGATTTATTGTGATTTGCAGACTAACTTCAAGGTTTGACTCTGTTGAAGAAAACAGAGTCTGTTAATTGTTCCACCCTCGATGTGTTGGTGAAGGAGAGAAATGGTGGAGTGTGGGAGGTGTTTATTTCGGATTGATACCAACTTTTAAAGGCAGAAATATTATATCCTGCGGTTCCTACATACGATAGGATCCCTGATGTCTATCCAATATAACTCTTATCTCTGCGGAAGATTTGGCAGCCACGTGAACCCCAGTCAGCAGGGACGTATTGACACTTCAGATATGTTAAAAGTAATAATAGGGATTCCTTCACTCCACTGTTTTGGGCCATACCAAACCCACCAGCTTGATTGATCTGACTACAATGCATACTCTAAGCTTAGCCGCAATCAGATATTAAAACGTGGATTCATCCGTCCTGGTTCAGTAAAAAAAAACATGAAACAGAACAGTTTTAATGTCAATTAACAGTAAGCAGTGAAGTTACAGCTGCTGTATCGGGAGCCTTTTTGCTTTGAGAAGAATGAATCCCTCCGGATTCCCCGCATTCTTTACAAAAGTATTAGTAATAATTAAAACCTGGAAGGGACCCTCAAATCTCGGCTGTAAGCTGTTCCTTTTCTTGAACGCATTCACATACATAAAATCTCCCGACTCCAAGTTGTGGCACAACCTCTCAATCCCTCAACACCTATTTCAGATCTCTCAAATCTCCTCTTTGATGTAAGACATTTAAAATCATCAAAACAAAAAAGCAAATCCTATATAAGAGACACAAGCAAGCATCTTGCGAGTATGCTAGAGACCTCTAAACGGCGTTGTTAGGGAGGGGTAAGGGAAAGAGCGAGACAGCACTTTAGAAATTGAAATGAAATATGCAAGGAGAGGCTTCAATACTTACTGAATACAACAAGCAAATAAAAGGAAGAAGAAGCGCTACAATGAAAAAAATCCCCATCTCAGTATTGTCACATCTCTTGTCCAGCTTCAAGTTCTGTCACTGATCGCTCATTAACATCACACATGGATTCCAAAACTCCCCAGCTTTTTTTTTTGAGGTATGCTTATACCCTCATTTTATTATTGCCTTCTTATTTCAGCTCACTGTCGCTGTTTCTACATCAGTTTATCAAAGGATTACGTGCCAATGTCTGTTTATTTAAACTGTGCTTTTGTGCTCCTCCAAACCACACACTAACCCATTTGTCAAGCAGACGTACAGGTCTGAACACTGTTCTTCAGTGCATGTTTTATTCGCCCATGCTTTTTTTTTATCTCCGAAGTGACATTCACCTTTTTACATCTACATCGGTATCACAAGACCTTGTCACGTGTTCTTGAAACCCACATGTTCAATCAAATGACCCATGAGGTTGTGTCTATCTCTCCACGTATGGTCCCGATGTCTCAGGCAGTGGCTTGATCACCAAATCAGTTCTGTTAAAAGAAAAGACAAGGATAAAGCATCATTCAGAGAAATTCATCAAATTAGTGCTCGCACCTAAGCTTCCTTTTCACGAAAATGCATGTCAGAGTTCACTGCCATTTCAACCCAATGCTTTGCTCTGCCACGAATCTTCATCCCTGATTATTTCATCTCATTCAACATTCGGCTTTTTAACTATTGTATATATATCTAAATTAAGAGGTCTGCTGAAATCTGCAATCCATGGTAAATTGTCTTATAATATTTGAAAACTGAAGTCCAACATTTCTGTTTGTTTCACGTAAAACATAATTTGATTGTTCTTTCTCTGAGATGATGCATTTTTTAATAAAACTTACTCTATAGCTCATTCCAGATATTTGACATATCACGATGCAAATTTGTCCAAAATCAAAATTATATTTACACCCCCGAGGTCACAAACAATTTTGTGCAGTGTTTCTTCAGTGTTGTTAGCAAATTGCTACAAGGGTTGAGGATGCCTCATCCATTGCTGTGTTGTGACACAACACATTTGCAGACATGTTCAAAAGTTTCTATTATTATCTGAAAAACAAAAGGTAATTATCCATTCTACTTCAGTAAGAATAGATTAATTAGTGTTCATTTCCAGGGTGGGGTGATACCTCCTACATAGAATTACGTTGATTGTCTTGCTCTCTTCCTTCTGGATAGATAAAAAATGTGTGATAACTAACGAAGGAAAAGCCTACATCTTTGATAGTACTTTTATTTTTTCAGATTTTAGAACATATCATCGGAATTTGTTTTAATAGATATTTCCAAAATTCAAAAATCCTATTACTTTGATGCTGGCATACCAAAAATGCATTTTCAATGAAAAAGTCTTATTATCCAGAATTAATGATTCGCTGATGTGTTCGAACAATAATTGGAATGCTGTACAGAATATGAAATTCTCGACGTGTAAAATTCCAAATCCAAGAGATAAACTTCTCACAAAATTTGCGACCCAATTTTAAATCAAAACTTTTTTTGCCATTTTTGCAGAGTTTCTCAGAGCTGTTTCTTCCTTTTGAAAAAAAAATGAATTGCATATGAGTATTATTTTAGTAACAGGATCTTCAATATTAACTGGATTTCCCTTTATTAGAACCCAAGTTTATGATATAAAGTGTGCACATTTACCAACACTCTAAATGAAGTTAATCACTTTATTCTAGTCACACAATTTAAATCACAAATTTGGTTCATCAAACCGTTCTGATCGATCCTTACACATATTGTCACAGGCTGTCAAATAATTGCTGCTACATTACGGACCAAAGGGCTTGTTTGCATACTGGACGGAATCTCATCTAATTTAGTAAAAGTCAAATCTATTCACATTAATTATTCTAAATGTGTGCTAGTTTCATGGTAATAAAATACTTGTTATGCGCAAATAATGGCTAATCCAGACACCCAGATATTAACAGTAGTATATTATGTTTGTTACAGGATTTTTATAATATAATATTGAACTGAAACTTCAATTCTCAGTAAGGAAGAGAAATACATACAGATTTCTCACTGTTGCAGGAAACTACGACTAGAACTCCGTACTCAACTCGAAAATTCCTAACGTGTGAAGACATCATTTAGTCACTAAAGTTAGATACACAAAGTTACGTGCCACTGCAGAGAATGCTTCTTTTAATCTGAGACAAATAATAAACAGAATGAATTTCCAAAATGCCATGCAGCAGTCTTCAAATTAATGTGGAGACAAATGAGTTCAAAACAACGTAAAAATTTAACTCTCTTCGTATCTTTTTTCTGAAAACAATATTGTTGGTTTGGGATATTCTAATTCAAACGTTATGATTCAGTTTTACATTTTTCATTAAAACATATAAAGTTCACGGTAACTCGTCCACTACATGATCAAATTCTGAACTCTGAGGCGGCTTCCTCAATGTTAGGCTTACTCTTCATTTTAAAAGTTAAGAGCTGACGCCTGCCATTTTTATCCTGGTGCAGAATGATTCTGTACCTGAGGCTGAAATATTAATCTGACTGTACAGTACCGTAAAATTGAACTTCATTTGATTTATTAATTACATCCTAAAAACGCTTCAGTAAACATTGATAGGAAAGCAGTGCGCAGATTGATTCTCATTTGGTTACAGGGCCACAGCTTTTGCACTTCTTTTAGTCAATTTTCTTGCTGGACCAACAGCTTGGTTTGAAAGGTGGTGAATTTGATCTGTGGCAAAAGAGTGAAACTATGGGGGAATTAAATAAGTTTGGCTTTTGTGAAAACACAAGAAAATGTGCCGATTTAGGAATGGACATTAGCGCAGTCATGGTCTGTTAGAAGAGCAGGTGGATTAACACTTCATTAATATTCCTTTGTATTTAGAAATTGTGCATTACATCATGATTGGTTCCTTAAAAAGGAATTAATATTAAACATATATGTTCCACACTGATATGGACACACATTACACTTCCAAATCACGGTAGATTCCAAAAATACCAAGTAAATTCAAAGCATTCATGGGTCACGATCTCCAGGGAACGAAAACACAAAGATTCAGTCACCAACAAACAAATACGCACTCAAACCACACCACAAAGTATTAGCATTTAGTTCAGTGAACACAGCACCAACAGTTGGCGTCTCTATTTCTGTCTCTTTCTCATCTCTCTCTGACTTAAGAAACCTTGTCATTGTTTTGAACAATTAAATATGGCGTTAAATGAAAATGGTTCCTCGATATTTTTCTTGTTATAGGTTTATGAAATACGTTATTTTCCATTTTAGAAACTTACTTAAATTGAAATTTAAAACACGCTGGTTGGATTTCGGGAAAATATAAACCTATCATCCATGGAACTTGCAAAGTCTCAAGGCGGGTGGGGCTTAGCTCCGAGCCTCAGAGACAAACTAGCCGTTACCTCCCCGGGGTGACTTTCCGCTTTAAGCCATCCTTTGAGGAAGGACTCTTTGCCCATTTTGCTCAGTTCATGGCAAAAGATTGCGTTACGTATTTTATGAAAAGCCATCTCGAGTTGAATGGCAGGATTGGGGAGACAGTCAATAATAATTATAATTTCTGACGGTGTCCGGGTCAGTGAACCGACACTGACTGTCCACCCCGAGGATTAGGGAAATATCGCATCTGAAACATACCAGGGATAGGGTCGGTTAGTGTCATTGCTGCCTCCTATGTACTGCACTTTCTCTGCCACTGTCGCGACAAGTGGAGGCATCTGACTGATGATCCTGTGTCGCCGCACCCTGGAGTTGTTGTTGTTGCCCATTGCAGATCTTGTTTAGGGCCTAATAAGCTGGTGGTGGGGAATAACACTGACTTAACTGTTAGTCTAAAGTCTCCTCATCCTCCTATGTGTGTGGAGAAGTTCTTGGTTTACATTCTTCGGGCTGTTTAACCATCGTTTGTTTGTGGTATTCCACTTTGTGTTTATTATCTACAGCTTGCTGCGGCTTTCCTTTCTTTTTCTTTCCTGCATAATTTTCTTTAATAGTTTTCTCCCTTCTCTTTTTGGCTTCCCTTTTCCAATTTCCCAAAACTGCCCAGTTTAATTGTTTCTTACTTTTACTGAGTGGGTCTCTATTTCATAGAGACTCTTCAAAAAGATATTCTTCCCAAGTTAAAGCAGCTATCAAATGGAAATGGCTGGCGGATATCTTTAGTCTACTTTGTCCAATTTTCTAAATGTTTATTTGATGTCTGGCTGCAGATTTGTAGGCTTCAGTATCTTTACGTGGGGATTTGCCAGTGTTGGCACAACTCCATTTTTGTACTATACGTCCTAGACATGGTTGAGAAGGTGTAAAATTTCCTCGGTCACAGAGTTGCCTTTTTGCTGGCTCCCACTGGTGATCCCGACTTCCACTTAATTGGTCATCCTCTGGTCCAGATGGGCTCTTACTTCAGGCTGAGTATGGATGTTTGAGATCTTTATTGGACACGAACAGCTCGTTTTCTGAGTGACTGAGTTCTAAGGTTCCAACTCAAACACTGTGCTCAGTATCCCAATTCCAGCTGTTTTTAAAAAAAAGTTAGTTCCCTAAATCTCACAAAATCACAGTTACAATTAAACATTAGTCCAATTACTCAACTCAATTCTCAGACTGCATTGCCCGCTGCCACCAGTCTGAGCACCTAACACTGCTTAAAATTCTTAAGTATCAGATAACAAACAACTCAGATTAACAACAGTCTTAGTATTGGATTTGCTGCTGGCTGAGAATCAACACTATTCTGTGACTTAGTATTTGAAATCGAGGGTGCAACAAATTAGCACTTTAAAAACAAGATACTTATCATGCAGGCATTTAACTGTGGTTTGGTATATTTTTGATAGCCGCTGACTTGCTTAACGAAATCACAATGTTAAACAATTAGCATTGGTTGGTATATTTTTAACAGCTACTGACAGGCTGAGAAATAAAAACTCTCAAAACTTCAGTTACTCTATTCTAAACCTCAGTAACCGTTATATCACTTAAACAGCTGTGGACCTTTCTAGCATGCACGTTCTAATTTAAAAAAACCTCTAGACATTAGTTGCATTCCCGAATCTCTATTCAAACTTTCAGTCACTGTTCATATCTCTTAAACAGCGTGGTCCCTTCAAGCGTGCACCGTTCTAATAAAACAAATGTAACTCACTCTTTATTAATTATAATCAGAGCTGGTTTGTTTGCAGAGCAAAGTCTCACCAGACCGCATCTGTGGGACAGTTCGAAGGACAGATGGTAAATTAAGCGTTGAAATGAACCTTGTTGACCGCAGTACCTTTGCAGAGGCACACAGGTAGTAATCCCATGCCATCAAAGGACAGAATTCAATTTGCGATCGAGGGTCGCTGTTTGCCGGCTCAGGGTTCCATCTTGGAAGGTGACATTGTTCCACGCTTTTTCACTGTAAACAGCAATCAATCTTGATGCAACCTCCAAAATAACTGTTGAAGTTTTTACCGACATGAAACAAGGTTAAAATAAGTGGATGGCACGGTGGCAGTGAGCAGTACGGTTGCACAGTGGTTCGTACTGCTGCCTCACTGCTAAAGACCTGGGTTCAATTCTGGCTGGAGTTTGTACATTCTCCCTGTGTCTGCGTGGGATTTCTCCAGGTGCTCCAGCTTCCTCCCACTCTCCAAAAATGTGTAGTCATTTGAGTTGACCATGGTAAATGGTCCGTAGTGTTAGGGGCAGGGGTAAATGTAATGGAATGAGATGTGGTTAGGTTGCGGGATGGTCTGGACTTGATGGCCGGAAGGGCCTGTTTCCAGACTGTAAGTAATCTAAAACAAAGTTTTTGAATTGTTCAAAACCATTATTTATGCATGGGCAGAGATTCTATAAACTTATAGGATCCCAATGTCCGAAGACTTATTCTAATTACAGTCTTTGATTACAAAAATCATGGGAGAGTTTATGCATGACTTTTTCACTTTAGTAGCAAGTGCAGTTCTTTTAAAATGCCATGCTGATAGTGAATGAATGGAGCGACTGTTTTACAGTTAGATAGTGAATAGATCACAGTTTGATAAGATCACAGAAACTGCTTTCCTTCCCGCGAATTCTCCTCAAAAAGGCCTATACTGGCTAACGTTCTTGGATTATGACCACAAGATGTCAGTGTGACGAACACGTTGGCTGCTTTAAAGTGGCTTCTGGGTTATGCTTTCAAATAAATACCTTTATTGTTAGTAATAATACATTTTAAGCCTTAAACTATTTTGTCCTTTCTGTAATCAGTAAATTATTCTGTTTCATGCTGGCTTAGTAAGCCAGTTTTATTGATCTTATTGAATGGCAGAGCAGACTCAGTTGGGCTGAATGGCCTACTTTTCATAAGTTATATGTTTGCAAGTTGGTAGTGAGTGACCCACCAGTTCATAATATCTACTGGATGCATCACAGCAAATAGCCAAGACTCCTTGGCAGCACGTCCAAAACCATGATTCAATCACAAAGAAAGATAAGGGCACCAGATGCTTGGCACCACCAATATCTGCAACGTCCCATCCAAGCCATGGACTATTCTCAGTGTGAAGTGTGTTGTTAATCCTTCACTTTTACAGGTCTCACTCTTTATCATCTGCTTCTGACTGGAGACTAATGAATTCAGTTGATTAATTCCGGATATCTTCTTTAATTAAACATTAGGCTCAAAATTCACCTTGTCAGCTTACTTCAGTAAAGCTAAAACGTAACCAGTCAGAGGATGAGCAAGTTCTTTTGAAATTCATGACCCAGGCCAACTTTAGTGATGAGTGTAGACCTCTTCTCCTCTCCTCTGTAGGGTCTCAATACCTCAGGCAGTGGCGAGGCAATCAAATTTATTTGACAGATCATAGACAAAGACACAAATATCTCCAAGAAAAGCTTTCCAGTGATTAATTTTACCTACATCTTCCAATCACGGGAATATCCATCAGTAACAGGAGACCACTCAGTCCCTTAAGCCCTTCAAGCATTTAATTCGACCAGGAATGACCCTTTTTCCAGATCCATTGAAGCACTTAACAAAAGTCTAACATCCGATTTGAAGATGTGCAGTTGGTTCTCTGTATCCACAGGATCCACAACCTGTTGAGGCAGCGTGTCCAACTTTTCTGATTCTCCATAATTTTACAGTTCTTGCTCTGATGTTGCTGTTTTTGTCCTCAGCTCATTACACACCGCATCTCTGAATTTGGCACGTTCCAGTTTTCTGGATTCGCCACTGAGACCAACTGTGAACTCTATCCCTGCAGTATTTCGTTTTAATTTGTTTACTTGTTTCAATTTCTTTGTCAGTGGCATACCTGCTCCACGTACATCTTTTCACTCTTCATGAATTTTCAAGGCCCAACTCCATTCCCATTGGCCTCGAGAAGCTAATTAATCCTACATTCACTGGTGGGTAAGTGGTTAGGCTTTGATGTTATCACAGTGATAGCCTGAGTTTGATTGTCTGTCAGAGAGTGGGAATGGGTCTTTGAATGTGGGAATCGGCAACAAACGTGCTGGTTTTATTACTGTCTGTGGCTTACCCACCATTTGGCATGTATGACTTGTACAGCAAATTGTAACCACATCCTTGTGCATTCCAGGCCAATAAAAATATTTTTATACCTGAGCCCTAGTCTTTTGCACTTCGAGGTGACCACCTAGAGGTAATTCCTCTCTGTATGCTAGTTGCAACGCATTGTGGTACACTTCGGCTCACTTCTCCTCTGCAATAACCTGCCGTGGTCACTATTTCTACCTTAGGATTCAGTCTTTCAGATAATAACCCACAGGAATATTCTCTGCCTTCTTTTCGGAAGGTGAAGGGGGTTAGTTTGGTGGTGGTTATTGTTCTTGTAAAATTGTTAAATGACCAGGAGTGACACACACATACACACACCTCCAGATCCATACACTCTGCAGATCCACTCATACACAAGATCTCTCTCATATGCCACACAAACACTCCAATACTCACACACACACCTTCTCAGACTTATACACCTTTATACACTCACTCACACACATACACATACTTACACTTTCTCACTCATACCTCAGCGCACACACACACATTCACATGCACAACACACATATAAGCTTGTGGGGTGAATTTGGACATCAGAATTACATCTTTTATGCTCAAAACTGCATAAATGCATGTAAGATTCTGTAAAATCCCTTTTCAGATTAGAATCACTCTGACCATTGGGGCACAGACAGCCCCACACAGTGCACCTCACACCTTCACTGCATTATCTGGACCACATTGGAGCCTAATATTAAAGTACACTTGAGAACATAACTTAAGAAAGTTCTGGAATTTTCACATGACAGAACTCAAACTCACAACACGGTCTTGGCTTCCACAAGGATCGGTGAGGGGTCTACTAATTGTCATCAATTATACAAACGATTCGAATGGGAGCATAAGAGGTATAGTTAGTAAGTTTGTTGATGATACAAGAATTGGAGGTGTAGTGGACAGCGAAGAAGATTAACTCAAAATTCCTCAAATGGATTTTAGCTGTAGGGAGAGGTTGCGTAGGCGAGGTCTGTGATCCCTGGAGCGTCAGAGGCTGAGGGTTGACATTATAGAGGTCTATAAAATCATAAGGCTCATGAAAAGGATAAATAGGCTGAGGGAGTCCAGAACTAGAGGACATAGGTTTAGGGTGATAGGGGAAAGATATAAAAGAGTCCTAAGGGGAAACCTTTTCACTCAGAGGGTGGTACGTGAATGGAATGAGCTGCTGGAGGAAGTGGTGGAGGCTAGTACAATCGCAAAATTTAAAAGAAATTTGGATGGGAAAATGAATGGGAAGAGTTTGCAGGGATATGGGTCGGATACTGGCAGGTGGGAGTAGATTGGGTTGGGATATATGGTCGGCATGAACGGGTTAGACCAAAGGACCTATTTCCGTGCTGTACATCTCTATGATTCTATGATTTATGAAATTGGACGTGAATGCCTCAGTCAGAGATGTAAAACTTGGAGCACCTGTACACCTACCGTTTGGAGGCAATGTGCAATAGGAATTGCAAAACAGAGATTTGGGAGATCTCACATTTCCAAATGGTGCTGTAGTGAATGTGAGAAGCTCGTCAGGAATGCATGGAAATAATCAATTATAACGTTAACACAGGCACAGAGGAGGATTTTAGCAAAGATGAACTGAGCGGCAGAAGGAACGGCTGATGTTATAATGATTTAAGTATCTGGTATGTTCGATGGTGTGGTTTTTCGTTTCACAATTCATCTAGAGGTTGTATCTGTGACTGAAATTATGTACAGTATGGTTCAGCCTCATTGTCAGAATGGACTCAGGAGTTTGAAAATGGAATATGTAGTTGTCACTGAAGAAAATATGTTAGTCTTCCAAAATTTTACTTAGACGGTATTTCTTCTCATGCAGTATTAGATTTGGGATAATTTAATGGCAGCGTAGGAATGGGCATGGTTGGTGGTGAGGTAGAGCTGGTGGTTGACAGTGATCGCTAACACAGTGCTTCTGGATGATGTCCAAAGACAGTGTGTCAATGAGAAATAGGACGGACCAAAGATAACTCTTTGGGGGACACCGAGTTCAACTCTTCACAAGCATTGTGGAGTTAAGGATTTTATAAATAAAATTGGTAAATATGATGGTTTAAGGGAAAGTGAACTGTGAAAAATAAAGCAACGAACATGTTCTGTGAAAATATTTCAGTAGGACAAAGGTATGTCTCATGGACAATGTTGAGCTCTGACAGGAGAGGCACTGGCGAAAACTGTGCGGTCAGGGGTCAGGCGAGGAGGGACTTGACAGGCAGTTGAACCCAAGAAGCTAGTGGCATGGAAAGAAGCAGCAGAGGCAGCTGATCATATTGTGTAAATCTTAACGGGGACTAAACTCCTTGAACTGCTCACACTTGTTAATGGAAGAAAGAGGGATAGCCTTCAAAACTGATTTACTTGTGTTGGAAATATAAAAAAGATTCAACACACTGGGTTTGACACAAGGCTAATTCGTAGGAACTGTATTCAGAACATTTCACATGTAGACCTATTCTGGAATGTATGAACAGTAGTAAACAATGCGATGTCTGAGTGAATCCTCCCACACTCAGAGCAAGTGAACAGCTTCTCCATCGTGTGAACTCACGTGTGTGCATTAAGGGCAGATGATTTCCTGAAACCAGTCTACCAGTGAGAGTATCAGAATGTTCTGTCCGCTGTGCGTGAACACATTGGTGGGAAATTAGATCATTGAGACTTCGAGACAACCTTTCCCAGTCTAGGCAAGGGCAGCTGTTCGAGTTGACATCCATCTCAGTGACAACAATGCTCCTGAAACTTCTTGTAAAATGTGAGGACAGAAGGGAAACGGACAGCAATTCAAAAGGCAATCATCTGTGCTAGAGACAATGTGATGATGACACGTGCTACGTTTTATTCAAAGCTAGTTCATTTAACAATTATTTTCATTAACATATAATGGAGCAGGGGGTTATTGGCATCAGCAAAAACAGTCCAGAACGAGCATGATTCTTTCCTGGATGTGATTAAGAATGAAATCTAATCATTGTCGTTAGTTGTGAACTCTCTATTGCCTCAGCAGTTGGGATACCTTTGTGAGTCTCTATTTACAGTTAGAGTAGGTGAATAGCTTCTCTGCAGTGTGAACACACGAGAGTATCAACAAGTGGGATGACTGAGAGAACCCCTTCCCACAGTCAGAGTAAATGATTGACGTCTCCCTAATATAGTAAGTGATTGGTGGTGGTGTATGGTAGGGAAATATGATCACCTAAATGCAGTTCAGTCAGAGAACCTGCGCATTTTCTCGTCAGTTTGAACACATCAGCGCCCCATAATTTTATAACACTTCCCGCAGATTGGTCATTTAAATTGTCTATCGTCAGTGTGAGCTCGCTGCTACGTAATCAGTTCTGATAAGTCAGTTCCCACGCAGAACAATGTGGAGCTGGATGGTCTCTTGCCAGTGCGAACTCTCTGGTGTATCAACAAGGTGGATGATTGAGTAAATGCTTCTTCAGATTCATAGTAGTGTGCTGGTTTCGTCCCAGTGTGAATTCTCTGGTGCATCAGCAAGGTGGACGGTTAAGTGAATCCCTCGCCATATTCCAAGCAGATGAATCAATGAATCAACTCTTCCCCGATGTGACTGTGCCGATGCATTTACAGCTTTTATGGATGAAAGAAATCTTTCGGACAGCCACTATATTTCCACGGCTTCTCATCGTTATGTTTATGTTCTGTCAAGCCAGTTCATTGGTTGAAGCCTTGTCCTCACACAGAACCAGTGTCGGTTTTCTCCCCAGTGGGAACGGTGCTTTTTCCATTTATATTCAACATTCAGTGATATTCAGGTAGTGTTACGTTTGATAACTCTCTCTGATCCTGATGTAGTGTTTTGTATCAATGTGCTGACTGAAAAGCCTCCTCTTATTAAAAAATAGTTTTAAACTAGACAGAACAAATGGAGTGAGACAGAAACCACAAAATCAAAAACACAGGTTATGAAATATGATCTGGATGAAGCACGTAATTTGCCAAGTAGAAGTTAACAGCAGTTCAGTAAAAACAATTTCTGACCATTAACAATTCTATGCGTAGGTAAAATTGAAAAGTCATCAGCACACAGACAGGGGATAAGCAGTGATGGGAACCTGATTTTGGCACAATTTGCACGTGTGACAGTAAAATACAAAACCTAGCTAAAATACGATTGCTAAAAGGGACACATGAAATCAGCCAATAGCAGAGAAGTGCTCTGGAAGGGCAGTGGTGAAATAGAGCAATGATGGACATAGATCCAGATTCAGAGTAAAGGAGTCACGCTAACCTCTGATCATACAACCTGTGACATAGAACAGAACTTGACACTAAAAACTCAAACTTTCGACAGAATTCTCAAAAATGCTGAGTTCTGAAACAACTTCGTTGCTTTCAATATCACAGTTTCCTGTTGAAGCTTGCAAATAGAAAGATGCCAGACGCAGATGATCCAAATCAAAAAATTGCCTTATATCCCATGGACTTTTCCTATTGACCAGATTGCCACGTGGGACCTTGCAAATGTCTAAATCCATGTAGACAATATCCACTTCACTGGGCACATCGATCCTCCTTGTCAATTCCTCAACGAATTCAATTAAATGTGTTAAACATGATACTCACTTGAAAGGCAAAACGGGCTATCCCTGACTAGTCCATGCATTTCTAAGTAATGGTTTACTTGATCTACCAGGATTGATGTTTGCAATTTGCTGATCAGCAAAGTAAGACTAACTTGCCTACAATTGTTTCACGTTTCCTTTGTACCTACTACATTACGAAACTACAT
The DNA here is from genome assembly GCF_047496795.1 of Chiloscyllium punctatum. NCBI lineage: Eukaryota > Metazoa > Chordata > Chondrichthyes > Orectolobiformes > Hemiscylliidae > Chiloscyllium > Chiloscyllium punctatum. The sequence goes on along the minus strand of NC_092790.1, from coordinate 43,699,017 downwards.
TTACATTCCCCCTTCCCTCTGGCACCTCACCTGTGCAGAGTGAAGACTGGAAATTAATCCTCACAGCATCTGCCACTTTCTCCCCGAACCCCTTCAGCATCCTGGGAAACTATTCATCTGGCCCAGGTGACTCATCCATTTTTAATGATTCCAGCTCCACTATTTCCTCCTCTCTCAGGATGATTATTTTGAATAACATTTCACACTACTCCGCTATATTCACATCATCCCTTTGCTTGGGTGTGCGGTGGTGAAGCCTGCAGTGGGTGTGTTGAAACCAAACAGTGCCATCAGAATTTGTGTTGTTCTGTGACACTTCAACTAAATGGGAGTGAGGGGAACATCACACACTTCACATTATGGCCAAATCGTTAAGGAATTGTCAACTGGAGACGTCATCTCCAAATTTGACTTAAGACAAGGACATTGTAGCTGGAGCTTCCTCCTGATTCAAGGACAGTTATTACTTTGATCCACCATTCACTCACATAAGAGATTTCTGTTTGCCTGCATCAAGAATAATGTTTCTTGGTGAAGAAGTCTGCACCTGCTCACAGACTCCAGACAAGGCCTCACAAAACCCTGCACAGTTGCACTAAGACCTTCTTGCTTCAGTACTCAGACCCTCTTGAAATGAAGGACAAAAGACCATTTACCTTCGTAACTGCTTGTTTTGAAAGACTGGTGTACAAGCACTCCGAGGTCCCTTTGGACATCAAAGTTTCCGAATCTACCACCATTCAAATTAAACTCTAAATTTCTGAATTTTCTACTAAAGTGGATAACTTCGCAATGATACTACATCTGCTATGCATTTGGTGCTCAAATTGCATAATTCACTCTGAAGCTTCTCTGCGTCCTGCTCACTCACAATCCCCCTGAGTTATATGTCAAAAGATTTCGAAAAATTACATTGGATTTCCTCATCCAAAACGTTGACGTATACTTTGAATAGTTGGGATCCAAGGGCACTGATCTTTGCAATGCTCTACTTATCAAAGGTTTATATTCCCAAAACTGTTGTTCAGTTTCTCCTCTCTGTTTCCTGTCTACTAATCAATTCTCAATCTACACCATTGTATTCCCAACAATCAGTTGTACTTTCATTTTACACACTAATCTCTTAAATGGGACATTACCAATTCTTTTCAGAAATCCTAATGATCCCATCCCCAGTTTCTATTATTTACATCTTCGAAAAAACTTTCTGTACATTTGTCAAGCGTGATTTCACCCATCCTAAATTGACAGACTGTAGCTCCAGGAGAAGAACCTTTGGGTTGCCTGGTGCCCTCTGTGAATGGGCAGTCAATTGTCACAGGCAAATCAGGACAAGACATATACTTTTAATGTCAACGTCCTGGGGAATGTTACTGAACGAAGAGACCTTGGAGTGAAGATTCATAGTTCCTTGAATGTGGACTGTCAGGTAGATAGGACAGAGAAGAAGACTTTCAGAATGCTTTCCTTAATCTGGTAGACCATTTAGTAACAAGTTGGGAGGTCATGTAATGGCTGTACAGAACATTGGTTAGCCCGCCTTTGGAAGATTCTGTATACTTCTGGTCTACTTCCTGCAGAAAATCCGTTGTAGAACTTGAAAGGGTTAATAAAAGATTTACAGGGACGGTGCCAGTGGTGAAGGGTTTGAGGCAGAGGCTGAAGACTGGGGCTGTTTTCTGTGGAGCGTCGGATGCTTAGGGGTGACCTTTTAGATGTTTAAAGAATCATGAGGAGCACGGATAGGATACATAAAAAAGGTCATTTCCCTGTTTTGGGGTTGTCCAAAACTAGATGGCATAGGTTTAGGGTGAGAGAGATAAGATTAAAAAGGGACATGAGGGACAACACTTTAATGCAAAAGGTCGTGCGTATATGGAATGTGCTGCTAGAGGAAGTGGTGGAGGCTGATACATGTACAACATTCAACTGGCATCTGGATGGGGACATGAATAGAAAGAATTTACAGGGATATGGGTCAAGGTCAAGTGCTGGTAAATGCGATTAGATTAATTTAGGATATCGAATTAATCCTAGTTGAATCTCTTTTCAAGAGGAAGAAGAAGACTTACGCAAGGATGAGGCAAGAAGACTCAGGGTGCTTGAATGCATGGCCATGGTAGTGTAGATGAGCAGAGAGAATAACGAACATAAATTTAAGAGGAATACCGGAACCACCATTTCCAGAGTATGCTCACTCCCTGGATTCAATTCCACTCTCTTCAGTTGGTGCAAGGGTGCAGGTTGTCCCCCATGCGTTTCAGCATCTAAAGAAGGACCTTGTCATGAATGCATTGAGTTTGAAAGGAACGAGGAAATTAATTTTGACAGGTGCATAAGGCATTAAACGAGACCAAAAGTATTCAATTCCAAAAGTATTCAATGCTCTTAGAGAGACAATTATTTTGGAGTTCAAACATTCACTTTCTGAGGTAGTAAGAACTCATGTGGGTCAGCAGAGAGTTAAAAAAAACAAGATTAGCAAGAGAAATAGCTGATGGTCATGAGTTGCTCCGTGACTCAATGTCTGGCTTCCAACATCAATTTCAATCCATGAATGAGACAATTTGGGAAAAGAGAAACCCTCGCGTAATAAGAAAACTATAGATCGCGATGATGATTAATAGGATAGCTTACCAGAGAGTAAAATGGAAACCTTTGTAAGAGAACAAATAACAAGTCAAAATTTTCACTGCAGTAAAGGAGACCACATGAAATCAGAGTGTTGGCAGATTAGAAAAAATCAGTGGGAAGATGAACGTCGGAAAACGCGATAAGCCAATTTTTTTTTTGTTGAACTGGTAAAGGAAAGCAGAGTGGAGCCGCAGAATGTACAGACTGGTTGGAGGTTGTTTGAGGACAAAGTGCCAGATCTTAAATCAATTACTTGCGAAAGTAAGGTTTACTCATATAGGCCAAGAGCAGCAGGTAAATATGTTACAGTGTTAAAAGATGCATGATAATGTCAATCTGTGATGTTGAGAGGTGAGTCAATTTGTAAGTCAGAAGGATTATTGCCAGAAAAAGTGCTAATATGTGGAATTTACAGTGAGACAATAAAAGCTCAACGATATGGAGTGAACTTAATGTGTCAAATCAAATGTGGAGAGGTGGCGGTAGGAGTACTGGAAATAATCTCGGCTGGAGGAATACAATTTGTCCTTACGAGCGATTTAGCTGGTTCACAGGTTGTAGTGCTGCCTACTGTGTTTGAAAAGCCAGTGGAAATTCAGGCAACTAACTTATTACAGCAAGTATATTCTGGGACTTTTCCTGAATGTATAGTAACGATATCACAAAGTCACTAACTGAAACAGCTGGGGAAATCAAAAAGTACAAATAAGAAAGTTGAACTAGAGAATTATAAGAGACCTTGCTTGATCAAGTTGTTGAGACAAGATAAGAACAGTTGGAAGACAGCGTGGATGCTTTTAGCGTGGAGAAATTAACTGAATTACAACTGAAGGATGAAAAACTGAAGCAATTGTATCAAAGCGTACACAGATGTAGACTCTCTGAGTGTTTCCCTGAGCGCTACTATGTTATAACCTCTGGGTTATTTAAAAAAAAACGACGCGTTGCGGGTGGTGCATGAACTTCCTGTCAGAGGCCATGTTGGGATATAAAAATCTCAAGCTAAAATACAAAAGCACTTTTATTGGTCTGGACTCTGGAAGGATATATTTGAACTTTTCCAGACATGTCATACATGTCAGGTAATTGGAAAACGCCCTCCTTTAATAAAAAAAAACCCTGCATTTGAGGAACCTTTTACAAGAATATTGATTGATTGCGTAGGACCACTATTGAAAATACGAAGTGGGAATCAGTATTTGCTAACAATAATGGATGTGTCCACTAGACTTCCAGAGGCCATTCATTATGATGAGTGCGGGGGGGGGGTGGGGGGGGGGGGGTGGGAGGGAAGAAGCAATGGCAAACCTACTTTTTGAAGGTCACAGATTACTAACTCAAAACTTCAAGTCTGAAATATGAGCAATTTTCCAGTGATGTGCCAGTGCCATTGATGCCCAGCCCTAATGCTATTTTTCTTGAAGAAAAACTAAAACCTTGCGGCAAATATCAGAAAGGCAGCTATGTGACTGGTATGGTCTGGAGTGGTGCTCATTGCACTGCTTGTGTGATGTTCTCATGAGGAGTCAGTGTATTATTTTACAGTAACTGCCATTTCACCAGCGATTGGCGTTTACTTCCTTCTACTTTAAATGCAGCGCAACTTCAGTTACATTATGTACCAAACTTACTTTTTGGAAAGAGCCTTGTTTGTTGTTTGTTGTCACATACGTTCGAGAGGAAGTCTTTGAACTATCTAAACAACAGCTCTCCAGCAATTTCTTTCCATATATTTGCGTTCTGAATCGAGGATAATTTATACACATACTAGAGCAAACTTATTACCTACAGATAAATGGTAACAGACCGTATGACTTCTTATCAACCTTTTTAACCTGGGCGGCAAATTCAGAGATCTACGTACGTGGACACTGAGATCTATCTGCTCATCTGCACTACCAAGAATCTTACGATTAGCTCAGCACTCCTTATTCCTGTTGCTCATTCCAAAGTGAATCACCTCACACGTTTACACATTAAACTCATTTGCCACCTCTCAGACAAGCTCTACAACTTACCTATGTCCCTCTGAAAACTGCAACATCCTTCAGCATGATCCACAACTCCACCGACATTGGTGTCATCTGCAATTTTTTAAAACTCATTCCTCTACGCCCTCCTCTGGGTCATTTCTAAAAATGACGATCAGCATGCCCTCAAAACACATTCTTGCGGTACACCACTAGTAATTAAACTCGAGGATGAACAATTCCCACCAACCACCAGCCTCTGTCTTCTTTCAGCTTGCCAATTTGTGACCCAAACCGCCAAACTACTTTCAATCCCATGACACCATATTTTCTGCAATAACCTACCGTAGGGAGCCTTATGAAATGCATTACTGAAATCTATGCACACCACATCAGCAGCTTTACCCTCATCCACCTGGGGTTGGTCACCATCTCAAATAACTCAATAAATTTTGTGAGACATGAACTACCCTTCACAAAAACGTATTCAATATCGTTAATCAGATTATTTCTTCGCAGATGATTATAAATCGTATCTCCTATAATCCTTTCCAATATTTTGCCCCAAACCCAAGTCAGACTTACTGGTCTATAATTTCACGGTTGTCTCTACTCCCATTCTTGAAGAAGGGAATAACATTTGCTCTCCTCCAGTCTTCTGGCACTTTCCCGTTGACAATGACGACATGAAGATCAAAGGCAAAGTTTCTACAATATCCTCCTTACCTTCCGATAGACAACTCCCACCAGAGTGACCTCTCGTTTCCTGTGTCTAACCTCAGCCTGTACTACCTCAAAAGATGAGTCCTCAAACATCCTTTCTGCCACCATAATACGATCCTTGACGAACAACGCTTCTTTTACCACCTTCTCTATTCTTGCTGAACCATGTCAACATCGAAACCTGTGACAACCATTCCTGCTCGTGCAATATCCATGTCTGAAATGGCTGCAACAGCAGGATCTTCCACGTTAAGATCAAGTTGCCTCTTCCTCCCCTAAACGCCATCTGAAGCGTGCCTAGCCTATTCAAATTTTCCTTGTAAGCAAGTCACTTCGTCAATACTTGGAAAACTTGGGCAGAAACAGCTTTTTAAAATAGCTGCTCAAATTCTCTGATGTTCAACATTTTGAGCACTAGTTAATTCTCAGTTTCAAATAAAAACCAACGTAAAAGTGAATATTCATCAAAAATGGATGAATTCCCAGGATCTACTTATCGAATACCAAAATAACCATAGCATTTGCGTAAGTCTGTCTGTCTTTCACCATGGATAAAGGAAAATATTGACATGTAGGGTATCTGTAAGGCGAATTGATGCTATAAATTTCCATGATATTATCATGATCATTTGGTTAAACTGAAATGGTTGACGCAAGCACTGATATTGAAGGCAGTTCCCCATTGTTTGGAAATTCTCCATTCTCCATTTGGAAAAAGTTGTTTGAATATTTAATTACCACATGACAAAGAAGTCATTTTGTTGTTGACTTTTTTTTTAAAATGCCAAGATTTTACTTGCAAGTGGAGAATTCCATCAAAAACCAACAAACCAGTCAGTGATCCAAGCAGCCAAACTGATGAACCGCTACTCTTTGAAAGGAAGTGACAATGAATGCAGGAGATGTTTGTCTTAACCTGAATCACCTTCGAGTTTAACGAGAACCAACTTCCTGAAATTTGATCAAACCTCATCACTGAGATTATGTGGTTTTAGTTAATTTTCACCACTTCAAAAAGAGCACAGCCATCTAAGATGACAACAGACTTAACACAAAAACGAATGAGAAAATAATAACGTGCAATTTTTTACCCACTGGCTAATAGTTGAGAAATAATACGAGACACGAATTAGCTGTCATGTTTAAAATTTCACAGCAATTATGGGTCATCTTTTTAAAAACCGGAAGTGTATAGCAGGATTTATTTAGTTTGAATATTTATTTAATTGGGCAAAGAAACAGAGAATATTTTGACCATGGGTAAAAAGAGAAACCCAAATTCTCTTTTGGAAGTTACAAATGGATCGGTTTTTGGAAGCCTTTGGGGTCATTAGCTCACTGTTTTGGAGTTTCATTTAATCGTCTCTGGGTCTTTGCTGTTCCTGTTAAACTTTATAACTATGCTACATATGGGGAACTGTTCCTCCCCAACTGCAGTTTGTCCATCTAATGCCAGAGGCACATCAATTGAAGGTCAGCAGTTGTGAGAATTGCAGTGTCCCCCGATAAGGTTTTGATCAGTAGCCACAAAAACCTATTTGTGCAGTGCATAAACTAAACAACAGTGTCCCAAAATTCAGAATATTTACATTAAAAAACTCAGGTGACAATAGAAACCATCACTGATCGCATTTTAAAAAAAACCTAATTATTAAAGAACTTGGTACCACTGCATATTTCAGTCATAAACAGACATTCATTTGACCAACTTTTCAGCTTTACAAGAGACACTATCTCACTCTGAATTCAGCCTTCAATCTTTGATTGTTTTTCCCAATATAGACTGACAGACAATTTATGAGCCTTCTTTAATTAAAACAACATTCTTCCATCCACCTCATTCAGAAATTTATATATTCCAACATTGTTAACTTAACTCCACACTAGATACAAATCCTTGATGGCAGTCATAGTCATTCTTTATATTTAATACTGATGCCTGGTCATCCTCCTAAAACAGTCACTTTACATTTTAACCTTTGCATTTTACTAGGCCTAGATCGCTTCTTTATTGTGAAAAATTAAGCAAAAAGACATTGCCACCTGGTTCTCCATTATACTTTGTGGGTCAGTATTATTCACTTCTGCCTCAAACCACTAGTGGAGTACTTCATTCTGATTTGTACTTCCAGTTGGGGTCAGGCGGTTGATTAGAGAAAAAGGCTGAAAAATTGCTTTGCTTGTTGTAAAGAAATAAACTCGTCACAGGATATTATCAAGAGGAGTCTCAGGACCGACATCATGGCACCCATGTGTTTTCTGGAAGTTTCTATATCAGCACAAAGTTAAAATTCACACAACACCAACAGGTTAAATTGGAAGCACACTAGCTTTCGGAGCGATGCTCCTTCATCAGGTGATAGGTGATATCACCTGATGAAGGAGCGTCGCTCCGAAAGCTAGTGTGCTTCCAATTAAACCTGTTGGTCTACAACCTGGTATTGTGTGATTATTTTAACATTGTAAACCCCAGTCCAACACCGGCATCTCCAAATCATATCAGCACAGGTCGTTGAGACATAGCACGCATTTTGTTGATGTGAATTCACCGTAACCCAATTGACGAATTGGGGACATTGTTCTCGAAAGCGCAAATTTTTAGAACATGTATTGGCTGTGACACGATTATATCATCAGCACTTTAAGCGCTGTTTCTGAAGTGTGAGTATTCTATAAAACGGGGTTGCATAAGAAAGCAACCATCATTCTCTCGAATAATTCCTGTTCAAAACATCAGTCAACACAAAGTTCACTGTGACCATTCTGACAGCTATAAGAGGGCACAAATGTTTTTGAGTCCTCTGAATTCCTATTTCGTGCAAATTCACATTCCGCAACAGACAACTGAATTTTGCACATTATTTCATTGATGAGGAGTATAGGAAGAGCTTCGATTGTATTGCAGATTCAGTGTCTTTGTAAAAAAAAACAAGAAATTGTTCAGATGTGTTATGAGACACCGCTGGAGTAGGTGGACTTCTATCTAACCCTCTGGCCCAAAGGTAGGTACTCTACCACCTAACACAAGATGCTGCAAAATCTTGCCTTACGGAGGACTTCAAGTTTAATAACTTTTAATCAAGATGTTCAGACATGTTATGACACATCACTGCATTACTTAGAATGACAACCTGGACCTTTTAGGCAGGAGTTTAGGACATGATCCTGCAGGAGTGTGAAGGGTAAGGTCTACCAGAACACTTAACAAAAAAAAATGGATTTTGTTCTGATGAAATCGAATGAAAGATAAAACACAGACTTAGAACCCTTCATGTACGGGCTATGGAAGGAGGCAGTCAAGCAGCTAAGTTAATGCCTACAATAATAAAAGCATTATTCGCACTTAATGAGAGTTGGATGGGGTTCACAGTTCACAGGTAATGAACTTAAATATGTTTCCAGACAGATAGCTTCAGTGATTCATTGCTGGAACGACTAATAACAAAACATTCTCGACTTAAGAACATTTTCTATCACTAACATTAAAGAAAGGTGATACTACTAATTCTCACTTGTCTGGGAGGATATCCAGTACATTTTTAGTTGTAGCATAAGGTTTTAACATTAAAAGCAGATGTAGAATAAAACCATTGTTTATTAACACTGTTATTAAATTTTCCTCCAGTTTTTTTTTAATCGTCCTAGAGTTTAGTATTCGCACCTTAGAAGTTTTGACAGTAAGATGAGAAGGAAGTCCATCTCTTGATGCCAACAGAGTGGAGAAATTAAAAACAGCGAAGTGATGGAGGAACGATTTTCATTTGTATATGTTTATGACATAGCAGAAACATTACACAATGCTTAACAGTTACATAATGATTTAAAAATTGAATCCAAACTTCATGGAGCTATTACTATGCCAGGGCACCAAACACCTGGTAGAAATATTGATTTTGAGGATGAAGAGGAGATGTTCTGAGACGGCGTTCCAGAGCTTCCGTACTACTGGCAGAAGATCAAGAGAAGTCAAAGATGCAAGAGAATGCAAGAGTATGCAAGAGAAGTCAAAGATGCTGGGATTAGAATTGCAAAGGTGTGAGTGTTGTCGGACTGAAGGAGGATATGTTGACAGGAAACACAATGTGTTCAATCTATCGATAAAGCAGCTGGTCACTTCATACATACTACTTGAACAATTTATTTAAAAACGTCAAAACATCCCAGAAACTTGGCCAGCTACATCAATATAAAACACAAATTTTAATCTTGAGAGTTATTTTGGATATACATCAAGATCATTAACCATACTTTTAAGTGATCAAGCATTTAATGGTACATCCTTTTGTATGTCCAGCACAATTTCTCAATTTCTGTTGATCCAATCATCGGAAGTGTTAGAAAGGTCTTTGCCAGGAGTCCACCAAATTTCGACAGCAGGTTAGTTGTGGAATTGTGGCAGCTGATTCTGTTCTGCAATTCTAGACCACAGCACACAATAGGAATGGAGACGCTCTGGCTTCAATCATGCTTGAGCTCTCTGCTAACAGTGTGACAGACCTCACATTTCGCAAAGATATTGTTTTTTAGAAACCTTGAAAGCAAACTTGACATAACTGGAAGGTAACAGAGAGTTATGTTTGTTGAATTGACAGGACATAGAAAGAGGGAGATGATTGAAGACAAAGGAAGCCTCTGTTTTTATTCCACACAAATTGCTATGAAAAGTCTCTTCCAATGTGCTGCCTGAGGGTTATCAAAATTTATTTTATGAAGAACGATACTGTGGAGTATGCAAAAACAATAACAACAAAACTTTCGCTAATACCGTCGGAGTTTAAATGGCAGCAAGTACCCCCATATTAAATTCCATCTCCTTCATGTCAAAAGGTTCTCAGATGGAATATCATTTACCTTTGGAATTGGGCAGGAGCAGGGGTGGAACATGATGGAATAAAAAGGAATTGTAGTTGTCTTTATGAAGACTAATTTGAACTTTGATATCAAATGTGAAGCTCTCAACCTTGCCAGAGTAGTTTACATAGATCATAGAACGTTACACCGCTGTTACACTTCAGTCCTCGATGTTGCGCTGACCTGCGAAATTAATCTGGTGCCCATCCAACCTCTACCGTTCCATTTTCATCCATATGTTTATCCAATGCCCATTCAAATGCCCGTTTATTCGCGACTCTACTACTGTTGCAGGCAGGCTGTTCCATGCACACTACTGTTCCAGGTAGGCCGTTCCACGCCCCTATTACTCTCTGACTGAGGAAAGTAACCAGATATCTGTCCTAAATCTATAACCCCTCAATTTCAGCTATGTCCCCTCATGTTAGCCTTCACAATCCGAGGAGAAGGGTATTCATTGCCCTCCCTATCACATCGTCGGATTATGTTGTACATCACGTTATAAGGCACATCTCAACCATCTCCTCCCTAAAGAAAGCAACCTCAGTTCCCTCAGCCTTTCCTCGAAAGGCCTTCTTTCCAAGCTTGGCAAAATCAGAGTCTCCTCCGAACTCTTTGCAAATCTTTCATATCCTTCAAATAATGCAGTTACCAGAACTGCACGCAATATTCCAAATGCAGTCTTAAGAGTGCCTTGTCCAGCTGAAGAATGATCTCTTGGCTCTTAAACTCAATCCCCCATCACAGGACGAAGTTGATTTCAAAACATTCATCTTCATCTACATATCACATTTGCAGCTATCACCGACCCAGCCCCAGCCCCTCCCGTTTTTCTCTCTGCACCCCCGACACAACCTCATTCTGATGAAGGGCTGATGCCCAAAGCGTAGACTCTCTTGCTTCTCGGATGCTACCTGAATTACTCTGATTTTCCAGCACCACACCCTCGACCCTGATCTCCAATATCTGGACTACTCATTTTCTCCTAGTTGATTGCAAAACATTGAATACATTCAAGAAGCAGCTAGATATAGCACTTGGAGCGAATAGGATCAAACGTTATGGAATGAAAGTCGAATGAGGCTATTGGATTGGATGATCAGTCATAATCGTGATGAGTGGTGGAGCAAGCAAGAAGGGCTCAATAGTAATCTAATCTAATCTCCCTTTCCTATCTTCTATCTTTCTATGTTTCCCACTTTACCAGCAATTCTCCCTGATATTAAACCCAGAGGACGAGAACAGATTTCACATGAGAACATGGAACAAATGCTTTCTAGCAGCTCTGGGGTATATCACCTGAGAGGCTGGACAGCGACTCAATCATGGAGAGCCACTTTCACATCCTGTGCCTTCTTCCTTCCTCACCCCCCTCCGTGTTTGCCAACTCCAGCTGTTTATGTGCCATGTTAAAATAAAGGACATTAAACAAACCTGATGCTCCATGTCCCATTCACATTCACCGCCTACAGATCCGTGTCCATTCGATCTTTGATTGGTGTTGCTTCCACATGAAATGTTAACAAGACTCTTCAATTTCTAGCACAGCCACTTCTCTCTCTTGCGATTCTCTCTCTCCACTCTGTCTCTCTCTCTCTCTCTCTCAGTCTGCACTTATCCATCCCTCCATCTCTGCTCACCTTTCTCCTGCTCCCGAGAGTCAGTAGATCTGTCTCTGCTTTCCATCGATGTTTCGAATGATGCTCCCTCTTGTGTCTCCCATTTAAAATTTTCCGATCTTATTGTTGTGTCCTTCTTTAAATGAGAAACGTAAACATCATATGAGGAATAATGGGCAAGTAGGGATAGTTGTGTAAGGAGGGATGTAATCCATCCACAACCAGATCCACAGCATACTGAAGAACACACAGGCCAGTGATGTGGAAGGGAAACCTGTCGATAAAGTGGTATACAGAAGATCCCACAGCGGTCATGTGAAACCACTTAGATATTCCTCCAATACCGACTCCCAGTAGCGGTAGTGTGTCCTTTCTACAAGACATACCGCAGAAATTCACCAAAGATCCTTAGATAAAATCCTCCAAACCCATCTAGAAAGATAAGGGTAGCAGATACATGAGAGCATAACCACCTGCAAATGTCCCTCCGAACCAGTCACCATCCAAAAGGAATGCCCTTTAAGTGTCGCTAGATCAGAATCCTAGAATTGCCCCTGTACGACCACTAAGGGTATCCCTCCATTTGCTTCAGGCTGTCATCAATTCTCCAGGAAAGAGTCAGAAACTGCAGGACTTAGGAAAGCAACTCACCACCATTTTTAAAGGGGTAACTAGGAATGGGTACTATGTACTGACCAGCAGGAATGCTCATTACCCACGAATAAAAAACAAACACAACAATGTCACTTGTTGGAGATCTCTTGATTTCCTGTTTAAAATTGTTTATCATTTTGTATGTTATGAGCTCAGAATGACTGGTGGACTTTCATACAATTTGTCCCAAAAGGAAAAGACCAGACCTCGCAAACTGTGGTTGTTTGTAAGGCCAGGTCAAGAGGCTAGTTACATGCTAAACATCGCTTAGAAAGGTTGTGACAGACACAGCAAATCCCTGGAAGAGCGTTGTGATAAAAAGACAGCAATAGTTGGCTATTAATGACGTCAGCACGGCGGATATCTACCAAAAATCCTTGGACAGCTTCTTCTAAAGCTACAACGACTTTCATCTAGAGGGTCAAGGGCAGGAAATACATGGATACATCACCAACGAGAAGTTCTCTTCCAAGCTGCTCACCTTCCGATCTGGAAATATTTCACCATTCTTTTGGTCCATGGGTCAAAATGCTGTAATTCCTCATCAAAGGGCACTGCGGGTCATCTCACAGTAAATAGACTGCAGCGGTTGGAGAAAGCAGCTGAGCACGATTTGTCAAAGGCAACTAGGAATGTGTGATAACTGCTGACACAGGCAGTGATGCGTGTGTGTGATGAGTTCCTAGTAGTACCTAGAAGTTGGTTCAAGCAAGTCCAAACGTGATGCTGTATTCAAGATCATGTTGGTTGTAATGTTAGAAGCAGAGCATTTTTCAGTAGCAGAAGCTGCCTGAAACCCAACGTACCTGTCGTGGCTCCAGAAACAACGACACAGCTGGTCCCATTCTTTACCCATCCCTACAGCCCTCGAAAGTTATCCCTTTCAAATATAACTCCAGCTGTCTTTTGAAACCTCCTGTGGAATTCATCTCCACTACTTTTCCAGACAGCGCACGCTAGATTCCAAAAAGAAAAGCCCTGAATAAAGAAATATATCATCAACTCAATCCTCGATGTCTGGGTGACAATGTGAAAGTTTGACCGTAGCTACTAAACAATCAAGATGTGGAAATTAAATATTCTTCTTCAGCCTCTCACAATCGTTCACAATTTCAAACAAGTCAATAAGGTCACTGCGAAATATCCCCTGCTCCAAGAAGAAACAATCCAATTTCTCTTATCTTTCCTTGTATCTGAAATCCCTCAGTCGTGTTCTCATTGCAGTCAATGTCCGTTGATCTCTCTGCAGGGCTTTAAAATCTTTCAATAAATACATTTTTGCATTCCTCTCTCCGGAAACAGCCATGTTCACCTTTACAATCTTCTGGGACACCCCCTGACACCAGAGAGTCCTAAACAATCAGCAGCAATCCCCCCTCAATCTCCTAAGCTATCTCCTTAGACCTATGGGGCGTTGCCCATATGGTCTGGTGATTTATCTACTTTCAGATGTTTAAGCTTCTCCAACACCTTCTCCTGAGTGGTAGTCACTACACTCAACTCTGCCCCCTTCCCAGATTTTCTTAAATTTCTGGCATACTACAGTGTCTTCCACTGTGAAAACTGATGTGCAGTACTTATTCAACTTCGCTGCCTGTTCTTTGTTTCTCATAACTGTTTCCTTAATCACATTGTCCAGCAGTCCAATGCTTGCTCTTGCATGCCTGTCTGACGTGTTCTATATGAAAAAATATTTTGCAATCGTCTGCTCTATTATTAACAATCAGACTGTTAAATTTTATCTTCTGTTCTCTATTGCAGGTTTCAGTTATCTTTCATTGGTTTTTAATGGCTTCCCAATCCTCTGGAATTCCAGTAATCTTCCTCACACTATATTATTTCTCTTTTGCTTTATGCTGTCCTTGACTTCCCTTATCAGACATGTCCTCCCATGAGTATGTTTTTACTTCCCTGAGATAATTTTCAGCTATACTTCCAAGTTATTTCCTGAAACTCCTACCGTTGCTGCTCCAATGTCTTTCCTGCTACGGTCCTCTTCCAATTAATTCTGGCTAGCTATTCCACCATGTCTTTGTAGTTACATCACTCAATTATAATCAAGGCACATCCAAAAGTGAACAATAGGTCTAAACTAAAACATGGAAGCTTGAGAGATGGGAGACAGAGAATTATTGGGGGATTTATTAACTAGATGCAGAGAGAGAGAGGGAGAGAAAATAGATGAGGTGATGTAAAATGATAAAATCTAGGTTATCGACTGAAGTAGATGTGCTTTTTTATTTGTTTCGGCAATTCATATCTGCTGTTGTCTTCTGTACAATATGTGTGTAACATATGTACAACGTACAATAGAGGCCTGATGCCAGGGGATTTATCACCAATAATATGCAGATACCAGCTGTTGACAGAATACAGCAGGCCAATATGTTAATCCAATGTCCTGTACAGCTCCTTTACTCAATGCTCTGACCAACGAAAGGAAGAATCCCAAACACTTTCTTCACTATCCTATCTACCTGTGACTCTACTTTCAAGGAACTATGAACATGCACTCCAAGGTCTCTTTGTTCAGCAAGACTCTCCAAGGCCTTACAATTCAGTGTGAGTCCTGCTCTGATTTGCTTTTCTAAAATGCAGCACTTCACATTTATCTAAATTAAACCCTATCTGCCACTCCGCAGCCCATTGGCCCATCTGATCAATATCCCATTGTATTCTGAGACAACCTTTATCACTGTCCACAGTACCTCCAATTTTGGTGTCATCTGCAAACTTACGAACTGTACCGGCTTTATTCACATCCAAATCATTTAAATGGATGAAGAAACAAATCCAGAAAAAAATTATAAATTTCTCTGGGTTTGAATGTGCTCTGTGTAAATCCTGCCCTATGACTCTCTACCAGGGAGGGCTGCACATACACACCTCTGAACTTTGCCCCCTACAAAGCTGGCGGCCGCGCACGTGTCCAGTGAATCTTTGCCCTGAATAAAGATGGCGGCGATCACACAATGAGGTATGTTTCAAATTTGTATTTTCCAATGTGCACCAAATGTTTGTAAAATCTCTCAGCCCATACCAACACCATTTCCCTCCCACTTCCTGCTGTTTATTTCTTTCCTTACCAACAGCTCTCCATCCACACGTCCTGCACATCCGCGCCCACCGTGAGGATGATCACGTGGTATAGTCTAGTCCCGTCCCTCATTTACTCTGATTGGTCGGTGGACCAAATGCCCCACCAGGTCCTCCAGCTGTGCCCCTGCCTTTCCATTGGTCTTCCGCTGACATCAACCACCAGGAGCCCATTGTTGCCTGGAGCATGCGCACTGCTTCGTGGCTTTTGTTGCTGTTTATCAGTTACAAGAGTGAGACACAAAGTTAAAAATCACACAATCACCTGATGATTTAGCTGCAAAGCGAGTGCTTCCAAATAAACCTCTTGGACTATAATCTGGTGTTCCGTGAATTTTAATTTTGTCCATCCTAATCCAACACCATCACAAGAGTGCAGGAGGAATGCAAAATATAACAACAAAAGAAATAAGAACAGGAGAAGGCCGTCCTGCCCTTTGAGTTTGCTCTGCCATTCATTAAGATCATGGCTGACCCTTTCGCGAACGCAGAACCATTTACCAACGTTCTCACCATATCCCTTAATTAATTAGTTATTTCTTTTTAAAAAAGTTACCTTAGCTTTAAAAACGTTTACTGAACTAGCATCAACTACTTCCCTGGGCGATGAATTCCATGGAGATCAAGAAGTTCCTTTTCAATTCAGTCCTAAATTTGCTGCCTCTAATCTTGCGGTGATGCCCTCTTGTCCTGGCTTCATCAGCCAGTGGGAACATTCTCTCTCTCCTTCTGTTTTATCCATTCCATTTATTATTTTATATGTTTCCCATTCTTCTTATTTCCAATAAATATAATTCCAATCTACTCAGTCCCTGTTAAGACAACACCCTCAATTCTGGAATCAACCTAGTTAACCTCCTCTACACCCCCTCTAGTGCCAGTACATGCTTTCTCAAGTAAGGAGACAAAAACTGCATGCAGTACTCCAGGTGTGGCCTCACCAGCACCCAATACAGCTGGAACATAACCTCTGCTTTTATATACGATCCCTTCAGCAATGAAGGCCAAAATTCCATTTGCTTTCTGAATTGATTGTTGTACATGGTCACCAACCTTCATGCACAAGGATACTCAGGTGCCCCTGCATAGCAAATGACGCAACTTTTTAAAATTCAAGTAATAATCTCTTTTTTAATGTTACTCCAACCAAACAGTAGGGCTTTACATTTATGAACATTCTATTCCAAATGCCAGACCATTGCCCACTCAATCAATGTATTTATGTTCCTCTGCAAAGTTTCACAGATCTCCGCACAGAATTTGTTCTGCTACTCATCTTAGTGTCATATGGAAACTTTGACACCCTACATGTGGTCGCCAACTCCAAATCATCTGTATCAATTCCATATAGTCGCAGTCCCAACACTGATCCCTGAGGCACACTATTAGTCACTGATTGCCAGCCAGAATAGTACTGATTTATCCCCACACTTTGCTTCCTGTTAGTCAACCAATCTTCTATCCATGCTAAGACTCTACTCCTACACCATGCACCTCTTGCACAGCACCTTGTTGAAGGCCTTTTGGAAATCCAGATACACCGCATCCACTGGGTCCCCGTTGTTCACCTTGCTCGAAATGTCTTCACAGAAATCCAAAAGATTTGTGAAGCAAGACCTGCCCTACATGAACCCATGCT
This sequence comes from Chiloscyllium punctatum, assembly GCF_047496795.1. NCBI lineage: Eukaryota > Metazoa > Chordata > Chondrichthyes > Orectolobiformes > Hemiscylliidae > Chiloscyllium > Chiloscyllium punctatum. The sequence continues at coordinate 43,681,831 of NC_092790.1, read as the reverse complement.
CTGTCTGTCCAATGGGACAATTTCTATCAAGATTCCCTGCAATTTCTTTCTTGATAATAGACCCAAGCACCTTTCGCACTAAAGAGAATAAGCTAACTTATGTATAATTCCCCACCTTTTGTCCACTTCCTTTTTAAAAAAAGTGGCATCACTGTTGGTGCTTTCCAATCTGCTGGGACTGCAACAGAGTCCAGTGAATTTTGTAAAATTACTGCCAGTGTATTTGCTATTTCTCCTGGCATCTCCTTTAGTACCCTGGGATGCATTCCATCAGGGTCAGAAGACTTTTCTGTCATTAGCTCAATTAACTCTAACAGTCCAACACTAGCTGTTCCGTAATAATGATGGTTTCTAAATCCTTACCTATCTTTGTCTCTTTGCTAATTATTGGTAAGATATTAGTTTCCTCCACTGTGTATATCCCATAATTAAATGCTCCTTCTCATTTTCCAAAGGACCAACATTTACTTTAGCCACTCTTTTCTCATTCAATATAAAATTTTACTATCTGTCTTTATGGTCTGTGCTAGTTTATTTTTCTCATGTTCTATCTTACTTTTCTTTATAGCTCTTCTGTGGCTTTCTGTTGACATTTACAGTTTTCCCAGTTCTAGTTTCAGGCTGTTTTTGGCCACTTTGCATGCTTTCTCTTTGAATTTGATCGTTTTCCTGAGATACCCATTGCAGAGTATGCCTTTTCTTAGAGTCCTTCGTTTTCACTGGAATATGCCATTGTTGAGCACTTTGTAAAGTGCCTTTGAAAATCTTCCACTGCTCATCAACTGTCCCACGATAACATCTTTGTTTCCAGTCTACTTTATCCAGGTTCTCCCTTATTCTATTGTCGTTCCCTGTGTTGAAGCACAGGACCCAGGTATTAGATTTTATCTTCACACTCTCCATATGTATTCTAAATTCAACCATACAGTGATCACTTCTTTCAAGAGGATCCCTACCTCTGAGGTCATTAATTATTCCTGTCTCTTTGCACAGGGCCAGATGCTGGATAGATTGCTCTCTTGTCAGTTCCATTTCATACTGTTCAAGAAAACTATCATAGATATACTTAATAAACTCAAGGCTACCCTGACTGAGCTGGTTCGACCAAACTACATGTAGATTAAAATCACCCATGATAATAGCTGTACCATTTTTACCGGCAATAGTTATTTTTTTGTTTATTGCCCATCCCAATGTGATGTTATTATTTGGTGGCCTGCACATTACATCTGTCAGTGACTTTCTTGTTGGAATTTTGAATGCATCATTCCAGTTTCTCCTACTGTACAGCAATAACAACAACTACTTGCATTGAATGGAATCTTTTACAATGGCAAATCTCCGAAGGTGCTTCATGGATGATCAAAATATTGATTAAAGAGAATGATTTTAAAATACATCTTAAAGGAGGATAGAGAAGGTTAGGGAGGGTATTCCACAGACTTCTGCCCTTGACAGCACCATTCGTGGAGTGATGCAGGTGGGATGGGTTGGAAAGGGAACATGCAAAGCGGAAATGGAGGAGCACAAGCAGTGCATAAGGTCTTAAGGACAGAGGAGGTTCCAGACTGAGTCTGTCTGTCAGAGTGTACGGCTGCCTCATGGAGTTTGAAGCGCTGCAATGGGTCCATGCATGTCACGTTAGTCAAGGAGAGTATAACGGTGGCTGAGAGTACTTTTGATGAGGACTAGTCTCCTGAGGTAGTGTGGCCTGAGGTTAGAAACAGAAGAGGAGAGGTTACACTGCTTGGAGATTTTTTTATATAGGCCTCCGCAGAGTTCCAGGGGAGGTGGAAGAGAGGATTAGCAAAATTATTCTGGATAGGAGTGAAAGTAACAGGGTGGTCATTATGGGGGACTTTAACTTCCCCAAAATTGACTGGAAATGCTCTAACTCTAATACGTTGGATGAATCGGTTTTTGTCTAATGTGTACAGGAGGGTTTCCTGACACAGTATGTTGAAGGGCCGACAAGAGGGGAGGCGACATTGGATCCAGTCCTTGGTAATGGACCAGACGAGGTGTTTGATTTTGTTGTAGGTGAGCACTTTGGAAAGAGTGACCATAATTCAGTTAAGTTTAGTTTAGCGATGGAAAGGAATAAGTACATGCCACAGTTCAAGAGTTATTGATGGGGCAAGGGCAATTACAATGCTATTAGGCAAGAATTAGATGCACAGAATGGGGTAGCAAAATGCAGGGGATGCAGACAATGGAAATGTGGAGCTGGTTTAAGGAACACATATTGTGTGTCCTTGATAGGTATGTCCCTGTCAGGCAGGAGGAAGTGATAAGGTAAGGGAACCGTGGTTTACTGCAGAAACTGCACCTCTTGTTACGAAGAAGAAGGAGGCTTAGGTGTTGATGAGGCAAGATGGTTCAGATGAGGCGATGAAGAATTACAGATCAGCTGAGAAGGATTTAAAGAGAGAGTTAAAAAGAGCAAAGAGAGGACACGACCAGTCTTTAACACATAGAATAAAGGAGAACCCTAAATCTTTCTATGGGTATGTGAGGAATAAAAAGATGATTAGGGTAGGAATAGGGCCAATCACAGACAGAATGGGAAGATGAGTGTTGACCCTGTGGAGATCGGAGAGATGCTAAATGAACATTTCTCATTGGTTTTCACTCAGGAAAAGGAGAATATTGTAGAGGAGGAGAATGAGGTGTGAGATATTAGACTAGAAATTATCAAGGTTAGTTATGAAGGTGTGAAAATAGACAAGTTCCCTGGGCTGGATGGGATTTATCCGAGGATTCTCTCGGAAGCTAGGGAGAAGGTAGCATAGCCTTTGGCTTGGATATTTGAGTTGTCATTGTCTGCAGATTTGGTACCAGAGCACTGGAAGATTGCAACTGTTGTGTCCTTGTCAAGAAGGGCAGTCGAGATGATCCAGATAATTACAGACCAGTGAGCCTTACTTCTGTTGTAGGAAAGGTTTAGGAAAGGAGTATAAGAGATAAGATTTAAAATCATCTGGCAAACATCAATTTGGTTTCAGATAGTCAACTTGGTTTTGTCAAGGGCAGGTCATGTCTCACAAACCTCATTGAGGTTTTTGAGAAGGTCACCAAGCTTGTAGATGAGGGTAGGGCATTTGACGTGGTACACATGGACAAAAGTAAAGCCTTTGACAAGGTTTCACATGGTACGCTGTTGGAGAAAATGCAGAGGCATAGAAACATGCCTCACTCCGAGAGCAGATTTGTTCAAGCAAATTCGAAGGCAGGTTTGCAGATGGGAAAGCAAGCAAGAAAGCTCCATTCTTGTCCATGTAAAAAAGGCTGCAGTTGAAGAACAAAGCAGTTTCTGCCCAGTTTCAAACTGGGGACCTTTCGCGTATGAGGCGAACGTGATGAGTCCAGTTACTAGTCATGTGCCACCAGGATCTGTTTTGTGACCACTGCAGGTATAGGTGAATGGATTAGGAAATTGGCAGACGACACTAAAGTCAGTGTAGTAGTGGACAGTGTGGAAGAATGTTACAGGTTGCAAGGGGACTTGGATAAACTGCAGAATTGGGCTGAGAGGTGGCAAATAGAGTTCAATGCAACTAAATGTGAGGTGATGCACTTTGAGAAGAATAACAGGAAGGCTGAATACTGGGTCAATGGAAAACATCTTGGTAGTGTGGAGTGCAGAGGTATCTTTGAGTCCGTGTACATAGATCCCTGAAAGTTGCCACCCAGGTTGATAGTGCTGTTAAGAAGGCAAACGGTTTCATTCGTGGAGGGATTGAGTTCCGAAGTTGAAATACCATACTGCAGCTTACAAAACGCTGGTGCAGCCACACTTGGAATATTGTGTTCAGTTCTGGTGCCCATATTTCCGGAAGGATCTGGAAACATTGGAAAAGGTGCAGAGGAGATTTACCAGAACATTGCCTGGTCTGGAAAGAACGTCTTGTGAGGAAAGGCTGAGAGACTTGAAACTCTTCTCATTGGCAAGAATAAGGCTAGAGGGATTTTGATAGAGACATACAAGATGATCAGAGGATTAGAAAGGTAGACAATGGAAGTATTTTTCCGAGGATGATGACGTCAGCGTGGGGGGAATGGGGGTGGAACCCTGCTCACGACTCCACCTCCATTCCCCCCACTCTAGTTACAGGCTCCGCCCTCCAATCCCAGCTCCACACCCACACCAGATCCTAGCTCCCAGCCCTGCCGTGTTTTCACCATCCCTCCAGACCTTCCCCTCACTGAGGACGAACGATCAGTTCTCAGCAAAGGCTTCATCCCCCTCCGTTCACGCATCAATGAATTTAATCCACGCCGTGACGTCGAACAATTCTTCTGTTGCCTCCGTCTCCGAGCTTACTTTCACAATCAGTACTCCTGTCCACCTTCCGAGCACCCCTTCGCCCACGTCCAACACACTGCATCCACCTGGACACCCCGCGCTAGCCTATTACCTGCCCTCGACCTCTTCATTTCCAACTGCCGCCGGGACATTAACCGCCTCAACCTGTCTACCCCCCTCCCCCACTCCAACCTCTCACCCTCACAACGCGCAGCTCTCCAATCCTTCTGCTACAATCCCAACCTCACCATTTCGCCAGCAGACCTTTACACCGCTGAAGCCACCCGCCAATCGAGGACACCTATTCCTCCTGCCCCTTCGACCATGACCCCACCCCCTATCACCAAACCATTATCTCCAGACCATACAGAACCTATCACCTCAGGAGATCTCCCACCCACAGCTTTCAACCTCACCGTCAGGGAACCCCGCACTGCCCGGTTCTACCTTCTTCCCAAGATCCACAAGCCTGACAACCCTGGCCGACCCATTGTCTCAGCATGCTCCTGCCCCACTGAACTCATCTCTACCTACCACGACACTGTCATATCCCTCCAGTCCAGGAACACCCAGCATAGGTTCGAGACACCACCCACACCCTCCACCTCCTCCAAGACTTCAGTTTCCCCAGCCCCTAACGCCTTATCTTCACCATGGATAATCAATCCCTCTACACCTCCATCTGCCATGACCAGGGCCTCCAAGCCCTCCACTTCTTCCTCTCCCGACGTCCCCAACAGTACCCTTCCACTGACACTCTCATTCGTTTGGCCGAACTGGTCCTCACCCTTAACAATTTCTCCTTTCAATCCTCCCACGTCCTCCAGACCAAAGGGGTAGCCATGGGAACATGTATGGGCCCCAACTATGCCCGTCTCTTCGTTGGCTATGTAGAACAGTTGATCTTCTGTAATTACACCGGCACCACTCCCCACCTCTTCCTCCGCTACATTGATGACTGCATTGGCGCCACCTCGTGCTCCTGCGAGGAGGTTGAGCAATTCATCAACTTCACCAACATATTCCACCCTGACCTTAAATTTACCTGGACCATCTCTGACACCACCCTCCCCTTCCTGGACCTTTCCATCTCCATTAATGATGATCGACTTGACACTGATATTTTTTACAAACCCACTGACTCCCACAGCTACATGGATTACACCTCTTCCCACCCTACCTCTTGCAAAAATGCCTATCCCATATTCCCAATTCCCCCGCATCCACCGTATCAGCTCCCAGGAGGATCAGTTCCACCACAGAACACACCAGGTGGCCTCCTTCTTTAGAGACCGCAATTTCCCTTCCCACGTGGTTAAAGATGCCCTCCAACGCATCTCGTCTACAACCCTCAACTCCGCACTCAGACCCCACCCCTCCAAACGTAACAAGGACATAACGCCCCTGGTGCTCCCACTAACCTTCGCATAAACCAAATCATCCGCCAACATTTCCGCCACCTCCAAACAGACTCCACCACCAGGGATATATTTCCCTCCCCACCCTTTTCTGACTTCCGCAAAGACCATTCCCTCCGTGACTACCTGGTCAGGTCCACGCCCCCGACAACCCACCCTCCCAACCTGGCACCTTCCCCTGCCACCGCAGGAATTACAAAACCTGTACACAGACCTCTTCCCTCACCTCTATCCAAGGCCCTAAAGGAGCCTTCCAATTCCATCAAAGTTTTACCTGCACATCCAGTAATATCATTTATTGTATACATTCCTCCCAATGCGGTCTCCTCTACACTGGGGAGACTGGACACCTCCAAACAGAGCACATTAGGGAACATCTTCGGGACACCTGCAACAATCAACCCCACTGCCCTCTGGCCCAAAATTTCAACTCTCCCTCCCACTCTGCCGAGGACATGGAGGTCCTGGGCCTCCTTCACCACCGCTCCCTCACCACCAGACGCCTGGAGGAAGAACGCCTCATCTTCTGCCTCGCAACACTTCAAACCCAGGGCAACCTTCAACAGTTTCCTCATTTCCCCTTCCCCGACATCATCCCAGTTCCAAACTTCCAGCTCAGCACTGTCCCAGTGACTTGTTCTGACTTCTCCTACCTGCCTATCTTCTTTTCCACCTATCGACTCCATCCTCCGACTGCTCCCGACCTATCACCTTCATCCCCACCCCACTCACCTATTGTACTCAATGCTACGTTCTCCCCAACCCCACCATCCTCTAACTTATCTCTCCACGCTTCAGGCTATCTGCCTTTATTCCTGATGAAGGGCTTGTGCTGGAAACGTCGATTTTACTGCTCCTCGGATGGTGCCTGAACTGCTGTGCTCTTCCAACACCATTAATCCAGAATCTGTACCCCACCACATCACTTTGCCCCACAATCGTGGTATCTGGCTGTGCACAAGGAGGAGTGGCACAGTCTGTACTGGGATGTACTGGGGCCCTGAAACACGTGGTAAAGACACAAATCACCAGAGCATTGAGAGCCCCACCACATTGTTTGCATGTTCTATTGTTTTTACTCTGTTCCTGCCTTCCCTTGTTTTTTCTTAATAAAGTCGTTATTACACACACCTGCACAGGCTGTGAAATGAATTCAGGCCTCTCGATCCAAGATTCGGGATATTTTCACCACATCACAAGGCATCGATTCTAACTTCCCTTGTCCCTTAGCCTGCTGAGTCGCGCCTGAATCAACTCCGCAATTGGGAGGAAGGGGCGGAACAGGAGGACCGAGCAGCAGCCGGTCCGCCAACTGGAGTGAGTGAGGAGCGGGGCCAAAGCATTCTCGGAGAGTGAATGCTTCAGGATTGATCATCTCACTACATAGTGGAGAATTAAGCCTCTCCCATGAATCAATGTGAGATTTTTAAGAAATAGTTGAGATGTAAATCTGATAACGTACATTAGGGAGAATTAAACAATCCTTAGATGAACACATGGGTGATTTTGCAATAGTGTAGGGGGACGAGCTGAAAATAATTCATAGGTCGGCGTGAATAATTCACAGGTCAGTTTACACAACTCGAGTAAGAAACTTATTTTCAAACTCCCAGAACGATTGGTAATTTACATACCTGGCTAGTATGGTTAAGTTGGACCAAACAATCTGTTTGCATACTAATTATCTCAATGACTGTAACTCGACAGAGCAATTGTTAATGACGAATATTTCACCCATGATTCTGTGCAGAGATGAATATTCTCTGTAAACTCACTGGTAACCTCAGACGCACGCGAAGTTTTGTTTCTATGCAGAGCATGCGCAGTGTCATATTGGTCAGGACACAGAGAGAGACATGGATTTGCTTTCTCCGGCAGCGGCTGCGATCGGCTTCAGAAAGCGGCGCTCAGAGCCGGTGTGAGAGAGCCTCGCTGGGAGAAAGGAGCGGAGAGAATTCACAAGTCCTGGATACAGGTTTAAAATAACTCGAAAGAAACCTTTCAGGTCCGGGTAAGGAGGTGGGGGTCTCTAATCAGGGAAGTGGCTCAGAGTCACGGCCGCCATTTGTGTGAGGGAAGAGGAAGCTCAGGGCCGCCATCTTGAGAAGGTCAAGGTGCATGAGGGGGGGGGCTCTGGGGGTCTGTAGAACAATCCGAGGAAAGGGAAGACCCATTGTTATTGATTAATTCCACGAACACAGCTTCACTGGGCGATCCTGCAGGAATATCCTCTCTCAGTCCTGCTGTGATGTTTCACCCCATCAGAACCAGCATCTCTCCTCCTCTCTCAGCTCCACTTCTATCCTTCCTGCAGCATCTGTCCCCTGGAACATTGAGCTGCCTGTCCTGTCCCTCCCTCAGCTGTTGTTTCTGTAATACCTGTGATATCCCAGTCCCATCTTAGATTACTTCACTAAAGACAGGAATGCACCCGATGGATTTTTCTTAACATCAGCAATTGTTTAATACTCACTTACAGGTTTTTAATTACATCGGTTTTGAAGCATTTCCTTCTCATTCAATCATTTGCAATGGTGGGATTTGAACCTGTGTCCAGAGAACACTAGCTGAGTTTCTGGATAAATTGTCACACAATAATGCCTCTAGGCCATCACTTCACCTGCTCACAGTTTATATATCCCAGTGCAACATGAATCAAAACCCTTTCTTCCTGCACAATTGTTTGACCCGGCACTCTGGTGATGTGACTCAGTACCTCTCCATGTGGTATCCCTCATGGTGTGGGTTTCATTGCTGCCTTTGTCAGCATCTCTCACTTTTGAAGCTACTCCAGATCACGAGCCAACAGAATTCTCCACTCCAGAGAGATGAGGCAGCACAGGTCAGGAATGGAGACTGGGATTTTCCAAATCTCTGTGGGCTCAGTGCCATTCTATATTTGTAACCCTCAAAACATTAATCTAATTTCCCATTCTGCCTTTTCTGTCCTCCACAGGTACTCATGGAGTTCCTGACTCAATAGATTTGCCATCTGCTGGTTGGGACGATGGTTGGTCAGCCAGAAAGACAAAGTCAGGGAGGTCGGGAGTCTTCAATAAACCCTGCTGCCAGGTAAGATCATTCCAGTGCACAGAGCAGAAAGTAATAAGGGGGATCCAAACATCAGCTAACAAGACATGACATAGAGAAAGTGCTGGAGGGGGAGACAGTACAGACACACCTCAGGCTCAATCACCACGCCTGCTGCAGGTTTTGTTGTAATGAGGCAGCATCGGGAGTTCCCAGTTATCAGTCAAGTCCTGTGCTTTCTTAGGGAGCATCAGAACAACTGAGGGGAAGGCAGGCCTCCCACGAGAGGGTGGTAATGTTGCCTGGGATCTTTCTGTTCCCTATTCCCTCTCCAACACTGTATCTGTGGCTTGTATTGAGGACCAGTGTCTTCAATCATTCTAACTCCTATAACAGTTCCTATCTCTGTCATCTCCTCCCCTCTCACCAATTATTTCACATATTTGAAACCTCCAATCCAGATGACCATCCGTATCGCTGTAACTTGCTTCAGTCTCTACAACATGCCTTGTCTCGATAGTCTCCTCCTTTAATAACTGGAGACATCGGTCTGTTTCTGTGCGGCATGACTCTTCGGCCAAGGTTCCCTAAATGGAATGAGTCGTGTTTGCCTGTGTTTGGCTCATATCCCTTCAAACCCTCTCCTCTCCATGTACCTGCCCGAGTGTCTTTTCCATGTTGTAATTGTCCTTGTTTTTGCCATTTCCTCTGGCAGTTCATTCTGTCTATGCAACATCCTCTGTGCATAATGTTGCCCCTCAGCTCCCTCTTTAAATCCTTGCTGTCTCATCTCACATTTATGCCTTTAACTTTGGATTCACCTACCCTTGGCAATTCACCTTACTTCAACCCTACATGGTCTAAGGTCACCCCGAAGCCTCCTCTGCCCAGGAGAAATATTGACGACAGTGTTACCAATATCTCCAACTCATGTCTTCATTAATCAGAGCATTAAGTACAAGTGTGGCAATTGCTGCTTTCAACACCGTATCGACCTGTGATGCCAGTCCAAGGAACAATGTAACTGCACTCCTTGGTCTCTCTCTTTTCTACAACACTCTCCAGGCCCCGACAATTACCCGTGTTAGTCATCCCTGGTTTGTCTTAACTAAATCCAACATCTGAATTAAACTCCATCTTTCATTCCTTGGCCCAGTTGATTAACATCCCCTTTGATAACGATATACCCTGCCCACTCTTCCACTAATCTTGGTATCCATAAACATACAAACATAAGGGACTCCTATATTTTCAGAAAATTGTGAATGTAAGTGGTGCATAACAGTGGTCCCAGCACCCGTCCTGGTGCTGGTCAGAGGCTCCAGTCTGATGAACAACCCTCTCCCACCACCCTCTGTCTCCCACTGTCATCCCATTTTGTATCCAGTTGGCTAGCTCTCCCTGATCCCTTGTGATCTACCCTTACTAACCAATATATCATGCTCTATCCTGAACAAGGGTTTGCGGAAGCCAGAAACAACGTCTGTTGTTCTGTCTTCGTCTACCTTTTTGGTCACATTTTGAGCAATCTCCAGTCACGTTTGTGGGACATGTTTTCCCATGCACAAAGCCATGCTGGCTGTCCGTAATCAGGCCTTATCTTTCCAAATGCATGTAAGTCCTACCTCTCAGAATGACCCCCAACAACTGACCCACCCTGATGTCTCGCTCATCAGTCTGTAGTTCCCTGGCTTTCTCTTGCAGCCTTTCTTAATTAATGACACATTATAATCATAGTCAGAGAGTCATACCGCACTGTTCGGTTAACGTTAACCATACTCTAAAACGGATCTCATCCCATCTGCCTGTTCCTGGATCATATCCCTTCAAACCTTTCCTATTCCTGGATTAATCCAAATGTCCTTTGAACTTTGTAATTGTCCCCATGTTCATCCCTTCCTTGTGAAGTTCATTCCACACACAGCACATCCTCTGTGTAACAAGGTGCATCATGTCTTTTTTTTTATATGTCTCTCCTCTAAACTTAAAAATGTTGTGCCTTGTATTGAAACTCCCCTGTCCATGGGAAAAGACAACTCCCATTAACTCTATCTATCCCCCTCATGATTTTATAAACTTCTATGAGGTCATCTGTCAACATTCAGGTTTCAGAGAAAAATACCAACCTATTCAGCCTTTCCTTATACTGAAGCCTTTCGTACCCAGCCACATCCCAGTAAATCTCCTCCCAACACTTTCCAGCTTAATAATATCCTTCCTATAACTGGGCGACCAGACCTGGACACAGTATTCCAGAAGAGGACTCACCAATGGCCTGTATAATCTCAATGCGACTTCCCAACTCCTATATCCAAAGGACTAAGCAATGAAAGCAAGTGAGGCAAGCACCTTTTTTTAAACTATCTTGTCTCTCCATGTTGCAAACTTCAAAGAATTATGTAGCTGAACCCTGAGGTCCCTCTGTTCTACAACATTACTGAAGGTCCTCCCATTAATTGTATAAGTCCCTGCCCGTGTTTGTTGTACCAAATGTATTACCTCACGTTTATTCAGATAGAACTCCATCTTCAGTTTTTAAGCCATTCACACATTTCATCAGGATCACATTGTAATCTTAGAAAACCTTCTTCACTGTCCTCAATGCCACCCTCCAGTCTACCAGCCTATCACATGCAGCACTCTATGGCACAAATATCTCTGCTAGGGGCCCTACAATTTCTTCACCAGCTTCCCACAGTGTCCTGAGATACATTTGATCAGGTCCTGGGAATTTGTCTACCTTTGTGTTTTCAAACATCTGGCACCTCCTCTTGTATAATGTGGATTCATTTCAAGTCAATGAGTCATAGAGATGTACAGCACGGAATCAGGCCCTTCAGACCAACTCCTGCATGACGTTTCTACTCACATTTGCCAGAAACTTCCCAATATCCCTCTAAACCTTTGCTATTTATACACCCATCCACATGCCTTTTAAATGCATGTTTATCAGCCTCCACTATTTGCTCTGGCAGCTTATTCCATCCATTCTGCGGGAGCCAGTTGTCCTTCAGACCCCTTTGAAAAGTTTCCCTCGCCTGGGGAAATGACCTTGTCTATTGACCCTGTCGATGACCTTCATTATTTTAAACACATTTTATCGGTTAACTCCTCAGCCTCCCATGTTCAACTGAAAACAGCCCCAGCCAACTCAGGCTTTTCCCTGAAGCAGAGACCCTCCAACCCTTGCAACATCTTTGATCATTTCTTCTGAACCCTTTCATATTCCACGACATCCTTCCGATGGCATTGAGACCAGAATTGCCCACAGTATTCCAATAGTAGTCAGGCCAAATACTGTTTAGTTCCCAGAGCGCCCCAGTCTTTATCCACAGTAAGTTCCAAAATGAAATATTTGTTTCGGTCCTTGTAGTTTCCCACATCGCTGCCTTCATTGATCATTAAGGAGACCGGGTTTGTCCCGAGCTCTTCTTCTGCTCTTAATACACTTGTAGAGTCTCTTTGAATTCTCCTTAACTTTCTCTGCCAAAGCTATCTCGTGTCCCCTTTTTACATTCCTGATTTCCACCCTAAGTGTATTTCTACAGCCCCGATGCTCCTGAAGGGATTCCCTTGAGTCAGCCAGTTATGTCAGACATGTGACCCTTTTTTCTTGACCACAGACTCAAAACTCAGCCAGTGTGTCCTAATTCAGTCAGCATTGAGCTGCACACTAACAGGAACACGCTGGCGCTGAACGCTCCTTTTATCTTGGTTTAAAGATATTCCTACTTGCCAGATTTCCCTTTATCTGCAAATATTTCCCCAGATCTACTTTAGAAATTCCTGCCTAATGCTACCTTGCTCCCTTGAGTAACTTGAACTTGTGGACCAGGCCTGTCCTTTTCCATCACTATTTCCAATCTAATAAAATTGTGGTAACTTTCCAAAGTGCTCCCCCACTGACACCTCATTCCCGTTCCCTACCTTGTTTCCCAAGGGGAAGTCAGATTTAGCCCCATTCTCCTGTTGGGCCACTTACATAATGACTGGGTTTTTTCAGAACACACTTAACAAATTTCTTCCATCCAACTGCTTAGCTTAGTAGCAATCGCAGTCCAGGTTTGGAACGGTTAAGATCCCCTATCATTACAACCCTATTATTCTCAGAGATATCTGAAATCTCCTGGCATATTTGCTCCTTCATCTCCTATTGCCTATCGCTGTAGTACGACCGTAGAAAACTAATGACCAATGTTTATATCTCAGTTCCACTAATATCGTTTAACTGGGCGATCCTACATGAATACTCCCTCGAGGTACTGCTGGGATGTTTCCCCCAATCAAACCCACCAGCTCTCCTCCTGTTTTGCCTCCTGTTCTATCCTTCCTGTAGTATCTGTCTCCAGAACATTGAGCTGCTGGTCCTGTTGCTCCCTCAGCTGTGTCTCTGTAATATCTATGGGATCCCAATCCCATGTTCCCATCCATGCTCTGGGTTCATCTGCCTTATCTGTCTGGCCCTTTGCACTGCAATAACTGCCGTTTAATTCACCAGTTTTCCCTCATTGTCTGCTATGTTCTTGCTTGCATTGTCCACTTATATTCCTCTGTTGAACCTATGTACCAGCCTCAACTTTCTTTCTGGCCTTGCTTTGGGGTCACACAGCCCTGCCAGACGAGATTAAATCCTCTCGAGCAGCTCCAGCAAAGTTCCCCACCAGGATGTGGGTCCCCTTCCTGCTCCCAGTTCAGGTGTATTCTCCACCCTGTCTACCTGTGCTGACACCTTCAGACATCCAGGGACTTGCCCACCAAGGTCCCTGTATTCCTCAGTACTCCAGGAGGACCGACCATTCATGATGTATATTATTCGTTTATTAGACTTGCCACAGTGCATTACCTCACAGTGATCAGAAGTAAACTCTGTCTGACATTACTCTGCTCAGTATATCATCTGATCGAGGTCAGACTGCAGCCTGAGTCCATCCCCCTCACTGTGGACAACGCCCTCACCTTTCATGTTATCTGCAAACCTACGAATGTTACCTTCTGCTTTGACATCTGAGTGATTAATGTCCATAATGAACAACAATGGTTCCAGCACAGATCCCTGTGGTACACCCGCTGGGCAAAGGCTTTCAATCACAAAACCAACCCTCCACCAATTGTGGAGTCAATTTACCAACTTACCTTGTATCCAATGGGATCTTCCCTTTTGGACCAGCCTTCCATGTGGGACCTCGTCAAAGACCTTAATGAACTCCATATAAACCACATCACCTGCACTGCCCTCATCAATATCAGAGGACAGTCGTCTAGCAAATCCATACAGACACTCCCTAATGAAATTTCGGGGGTATCCGTTTTTGTCGAATACATTGTATCAGTGTTCTTCTTACTCTTCTTGCAGTTCTGGTGTACTGCAGTGTGTTGTGGCCCTTTGAACAGTGTCTTGATGCAACTTCTTGTGTGTGTTGTGAGGTTGCTTTCGTAGTTTAGGACTCGGTCTGTGTGAGTGGCTTTTTTGTGGTGAATTCTCTGTTCGGTGTTCTCTGTACCATCACGTCGAGGAATGGGAGTTGGTTGTCCTTTTAATCCTCTCTAGTGAATCGGATTCCTGTGAGTGTGGCGTTGATGATCCGGTGTGTGTTCTCTATTTCTATGTTTTTAATGATTACAAAGGTGTCATCCCCATATCTGAACCAGAGGTTGGTTTGAATTTGCGGTAAGACTGTTTGTTCTAATCTTTGCATTTCCGTTTCTGCTATGAGTCCAGAGATGGGTGAGCCCATGGGTGTACCGTTGATTTGTTCATATATTTGGTTGTTGAATGTGAAGTGTGTTGTGAGGCACAGGTCCAGTAGTTTAAGTATGCTGTCTTGTTGATAGGTTCCCCGTCCTGTTGTCTGTTCTGTTTGTCCAGCAGGTTGACTATTGTTTCTCTGGCTAAGGTTTTGTCGATAGAGGTGAACAGTGCCGTTACATCGAATGAGACCATAGTTTCTTCCTTGTTTATGTGTATATTTCTGATTATGTCCAAGAATTCCTGTGTCGATTGTATAGAGTGTCTGGATCCGCTGATCAGGTGTTTCAGATTCTGCTGTAGTACTTTAGCCAGTTTGTGTGATGGTGTCCCTGGTAGTGATACTATGGGTCTGAGTGGGATGTCTGGTTTGCGCACTTTAGGTATTCCATAGAATCTGGGGGTGTTGTTGCTTTCATGTTTCTTTATCTGTAGGTCAAACATGGTTATCTGTCTGTTTTTTTTGTAGGTTTCTCAGTGTGTTGTTTATCCTATTGGCGAGCTGCGGGATGGGGTCAAACTCCACGCAATTTCATCCACAGATGCCTCAGGGAAAGACACCGGAATGAAGACATGCCACGACCCAAAGGACTAGCCACACTACCATACATCAAGAACATTTAGGAACTGACAGCCAGACTACTGCGGTCACTAGGACTCATAACCGCACACAAACCAACAGCCACTCTCAGACAACAACTCACCAGAACGAAGGACACGATACCCAGCATGGGCAATACCAATGTAGTGTACAAAATCCCATGCAAGGACTCCACAAAACACTACATCAGACAAACAGGAAGACAGCTAACGATCCGTATCCATGAACACCAACTAGCCACGAAACGACACGACCAGCTATCCTTAGTAGCCACACACGCAGATGACAAGCAACGTGAGTTCGACTGGGACAACACTACTATTATACGACAAGCCAAACAGAGAACAGCCAGGGAATTCCAAGAGGCATGGCACTCATCCACAGTTTCAATCAATAAGCACATCGACCTGGACCCGATATATCGACCACTGCAGCGGACAGCTGGAACTGACAACCGGAAGTGGCAGATGCAAATCACTATAAATGGCGAAGGAAAGATCATAGAAACGCTTCACAGGAGGCTCCCTGAGGATGTCACCTAGACAGGGCACGAAACGTCTGCAACACAAATTCCCAGCTCGGCGAACAGAACCACAACAATGAGCACCCGTGCTACAGATCTTCTCCCAAACTTTGAAGCCCTTTAGACTCTACAAAGCTCCGTCATGAACAATCCACCATCTCTCTATTTCCTTTGCCGTCTTCAGTGTCTCCAACTCTCGCTGTAACTTCCAGTAACGTTCTTTAGTTACTGCAGGTCTGCCTAGCTTCCCAGATAACCTGTTTCATCCCCTACAGCTCCCTCAATCACTGTAACACCCTCTGCTCTGTCTCATCGTCCTCTTTCCCACTGTCTTCCAGGCACAACAGCGATCCTGTAAGAGAGCAGTGCGGAATGACATGTTATAAATCTCAGCGGAGGCTTGAGGCCTATCATTACCTGGGACTCACAAGGGGAGAGAACCTGAGAGAGAGCAGCACAAAGCGGGAGAATATAAATCAGCAGCGAGGTTCAAGGCCGACTGGGACTTGGATTTGGATAAAAAGCAGAGAAGGAGGCTCGAAATCAGCACCGAGTCACAGAGGGAGTGATCGTGTGTGGGAGCAACTTGGAGCAGGAGCTTGAGGCTCACTCACACCTGGGAGAATATAAATCCGCACTGAGGATTGAGGCCTAGTTGTACCTGGGAGTCACAAAGACGATGACCCTGTGAGGGAGCAGAGTGGAGTGAGAGCTGGACGATTACACGTCTGAGGACGCACATCACTGTGTGTGCACGAGTCCCTCCATTGTTCTGTGTTTGTGTGTGTGTGTGTGTATGTCCCCTTCCCTCGCTGTGTGTGTGTAACTCTCTTCACTGTGTGTTTGTCCCTCCCTTGCTGTGTGTGAGCATATCCGTCCCACTGTGTGTGTGTGTGTGTGTGTGTGTGTGTTTCTGTGTGCGTAGGTCTGCTTGTCACACTCCCTCACTTTGTGTGTGTGTCCCCTCACTGTGTGTGTGTGTGTGTGTGTGTCCCCTCTCGTTTTCTGAACACATGTCCCACCCTCGCTGTGTCTGCATGTCTCAACCTCGCTGTTGTTTGTGTGCGTGTCCCACCCTCGCTCTGTGTGTGTGTGTGTGTGTGTGTGTGTGTGTGTGCGCGCGCGCGCGCGCGCCCCTCTTGCAGTGTGTCAGGGTGTCCTCCACTCGCTCTGTGTGAGTGTATGCGTATTACTCACTCACTGTATGTCTGTGTGTCCCTCCCTCAGTGTGTGAGTGTGTGTGTGTGTGTGTGCGTGTCCCTCTCTCACTGTGTGCACATCGCTCTTGCTGTGTGTGTGTGTGTGTGTGTCCGTGTGTGTGCATGTCCCTCCCTCGCTGTGTGCGCGTGTCCCTCCCTCGCTGTGTGCGCGTGTACCCCCCTCGCTGTGTGGGAGCCTGTCTCCCCTCGCTGTGTGGGAGCGTGTCCCCCCCTCGCTGTGTGGGAGCGTGTCCCCCCCTCGCTGTGTGGGAGCGTGTCCCCCCCTCGCTGTGTGGGTGTTCATGTCCCCCCCTCGCTGTGTGGGTGTGCATGTCCCCCCCTCGCTGTGTGGGTGTGCATGTCCCCCCCTCGCTGTGTGGGTGTGCATGTCCCCCCCTCGCTGTGTGTGTGTGTGCATGTCCCCCCCTCGCTGTGTGTGTGTGTGTGCATGTCCCCCCTCGCTGTGTGGGTGTGTGCATGTCCCCCCCTCGCTGTGTGTGTGTGTGCATGTCCTTCCCTCGCTGTGTGTGTATGTGCATGTCCTTCCCTCGTTGTGTGTGTGTGTGTGTGTGCATGTCCTTCCCTCGCTGTGTGTGTGTATGTGCATGTCCTTCCCTCGCTGTGTGTGTGTGTGCGCATGTCCTTCCCTCGCTGTGTGTGTGTGTGTGTGTGTGCGCATGTCCTTCCCTCGCTGTGTGTATGTGTGTGTGCGCATGTCCTTCCCTCGCTGTGTGTGTGTGTGTGTGTGCATGTCCTTCCCTCGCTGTGTGTGTGTGTGTGTGTGTGTGTGCATGTCCTTCCCTCGCTGTGTGTATGTGTGTGTGTGCATGTCCTTCCCTCGCTGTGTGTGTGTGTGTGTGTGCATGTCCTTCCCTCGCTGTGTGTGTGTGTGTGTGCGCATGACCTTCCCTCGCTGTGTGTGTGTGTGTGTGCATGGCCTTCCCTCGCTGTGTGTGTGTGTGTGTGCACCACGAGAAATGCAGGGTTTAATGTACAGGTGGAGGGGTGGGTCTCGGTAGGATGCTCTTCAGAGTTTTGGAATGGACTGGTTGGGCCGAATGGCCGAGTTGCACGCGATGGCGATTCTATTCAGGTTATTGTCCAGCCCTGTCAACCATCCCCGTCTATTACACCTTGCCTTATCCCCAATATTCTCCTTAACACTGTAATCTCCTCCAGACTCTAAAACACTCCTTGTCGATGTAACCTTCTCCAGTCCTTGCAAAGATCGATATGTCACCTCTTCCTGCTTTTAGAACCCTCCCTAGAACTATTACCATTTTGTATAGCACTCCCAATCATTGTTCCCTCTTGAAACTCCCATAAACATTTGTATCTCTGAAAAGTCATCTGGATTGTCTCAACTTCCCTTTGACAGTTACATGCTGAGACCGCTCTATATCAGTGAAGTAATTAAGTCTTGGCAACACTCACTGTTATAATCTCCCTCCAGCATTACAGCACTGAGGATCTGGAGAAGCTCTTCTCAACCCGACAGCCATCTCTGTGTCTGTAATCTCCTCCACTCCCCATAATATATTTAATCTGAGCTCCTCTGTAGTCCACTAAACACTCCCTGACACTGTCTGTATCAGTGTAACCTTCTCCAAAAACACAACCTTCCCTATCTTTGTAAATCCCTACACCAGTCCCTATCCCTCTCAGCTCCGTCTAACAATACAACCCTCCATGTCTGTGTATTCACCTTCAGTCCCTACTCACCTCCCTATCTGTGTAACCTTCTCCATGCATTTTTGCTTCAGTCTCTTCAACTGTCCCTGTCAGTGTTACCTCTTCCAGACGCGAAAACTCTCCTCTTTTTGACTTACTCAGACCACACAACCCTCACTATCTATAACCTACTCCTGTCTGAGAAACCGACCTCTGCAAATTGCTTTAATTCTCCATAAGCTCATTCAGCTCTTACATCCCTCCCTATCTACCAAATCTCTTCCAGTCCCTAAACACCATCAGTCTGTGGAGACCCGACCACCATCCCTATCAGTGTAATCCTCTCAGGTCTCTGCAGTAATCCTGATCTGTCAAACTCACTTAATGCCTGTGCCTCTCCCAATCCAGTCCCTGCAAAACCCACTATCTATTTAACACCCTCCTGTCACTATCACCCCCATGTCAATGTATGCTCCTCCTGTGTCTCCACCATCTACCCATCTCCATAACTTTGGCCAGCTCTTACACCACTACCTGTTTAAACGTCACCTTCCTCTACAACTTCCTCCTGTTTGTGCTATGTTCCCTTATCTGTGAAACTGTCTCTAACCAAAATTGTTATCCCAGTCTCTGAAAAGAAATCCAGATTCCACAGCCTCCATAACCTCCAGAACCTAAGCCTTCCTATGTCTATAAACATCTTCAGTCACGACTACCCTGCATATCTCTGTTTGTTCTTCCAGTCGATACAAACATCTTTATCTCTGTAATCTGCTCAGCTCTCTAAAACAGTCCCTGTCTGTGATCCAGCCCTGTCCTACAAACATCCGTATCCCTATTAACTTCTCCATCCCTCCCAACATTCCCATCTCCATGAACCCCTGTCAGCCCTACAGCTCTCCACATTTCTGTAACCTCCTGTGGGTCTATGGTCCTTCCTCCCTGTGAAACCCCCTCCAGTCCCCACATCCCTCCCAATCTGGGTCCTCTGCTCCAGACCAGACCATTGCTGTCTCTGTAAACACCTCCACTCCTGACAACTCTTCCCATTTGTGTAACCTCGTTCAGACCCCATACTCTCCAGCTTCCTGAATCCTCTTCCTGCATTGCAACCAAAACCACATGTTTATGTAATATTCACCAGTGCTTACACCCTCCCCAACTCAGTAACCACTTGCAGTCCTAACAAAACACTGAAACTGTGAAACCTCTCATTTCCCAACAATCCTCCCTCCATCCCTCCTCAAATGCCTTCATCACCATGAAACCTCACAATTACTGAAGCCTCCTTTTGGCACTGCAACCCTCCTAATGTCTACAAAATCCTCGTGTCCTGATATCCCTCCCTATCTCTGTAACTCCCACCACCCTCCAGTGTCATTCTGGGGAACATGGCAGAGGAGAGAAGATTTGTAGCGTCTGGACCATATTACGGAGGTAGAATTCTGGGAATTACGGATTTAGTCTTATGTCTGTGAAGTGCAGATTATTGGCGAGGACTCTAAAGACAGGATTTATGACTACTTGGAAAACCATAGTTAAATTAGAGACAGTCAGCATGACTATGAGGGATAGGTCATGTCCCACAAACCTTATTGAATTCTTTGAGGATATGACAGAATATGTTGATGGCTCATTCAGAAAAGAAGGATGATTGGGATACAGGGAAATCTGTCTGTCTGGATACAGGATTGGATGGCCCAGAGAAGACAGAGGGTGGCAGCAGATGGACAGTATTGAGCCTGGAGCTCAGTGACCAGTGGGGTTCTGTAACAATCGGCTCTGGGACTCTGCTCTTTGTGATTTTTGTAAATGACTTGGATATGGATGTTGGAGAGTGGGTTAGTAAGTTTGCCAATCATGCGAAGGTTGGTTGAGTGCTGGGGAATGTGGAGGGCTGTTGAAGGTTGCAATGGAACATTGACAGGACGCAGAGCTGGGCTGGAAGTGGCAGATGGAGTTCAATCTGGAAAAGTGTAAATTGATTCATTCTGGAAGGTCGAACTTGAATACAGAATGCAGGGTGAAAGGCAGAATACTTGGCAGTGTGGAGGAACAGAGAGATCGTGGGGTCCATGTCCATAGATCCCTCAAGTTGCCACGCACGTTGATAGGGTTGTTAAAACGTCATATGTTGTATTGGCTTTCCTCAGCAAGGGGATCGATTTTAAGAGTCATGAGGTTTTACTACATCTTTATAGCGTCCTGGTGAGACCACACATGGAATATTGTGTTCAGTTCTGGTCCCATTTTTACAGCAAGGATGTGCAAGTTTTAGAGAGCGGACACAGGAGATTTACCAAGATGCTGCATGGAATGGAGGGCATTTCTTATGACGAACGTTTGAGGGAGCTAAGGCTTTTCTCATTGGAGCGAAGACGGGGGTGGGGTGACTTGGTAGAGGTGAACAAGGTGATGAGAATCACTCAGAGAGTGAATTGTCAGAGACGTTTCCTCCTATGGCATAAATGGCTGTTACAAGGCGGCATAATTTTAAGGTGATTGGAGGATGGATAAGAGGATAGAGAAGGGTAGGTGGTTGGATGGACTGCCAATGGTGGGAGTAAAATTCGACACATTCGGGACATTTAATAGACTCTTGGACAGACACATGGGTAGTAGTAAAATGAAGGGTATGTAGGTTAGTTTGATCTTACAGTCGGATAAAAAGTTGTCATAGCATCATGGCCGAAGGGTCTTGTTCTGTGCTGTTCTGTGTTCTATGTTCTGTCTGGTAAACTGGGTAATAAACTCAGATCAATGTAAAAGGATATGGCATTCAGGAGCAGCTAGTCACCTGGATACAAAATTGGGCTTGATGGTAGGAGACAGAGGGTGGTGGGAGACATGTTTATCTGAATGGAGACATATGACCAGCGATGGAGTGGGTCCACTGTTGTTTGTCATTTGGATAAATGGATTGGATGGGAATATTGGTTTCCTGGTAACTAAGCTTCTTGGGTGTCACTGACATTTGTGGTAAAGTGGTTAGTGGAGAAGATTATATGATACAACAAGATTAACAGTACTGCTGGGATAGTGAGCTGAAGAAGAGCAGATGGAGTTTAATTAGATAAAGGTGAAGTGTTCCATTTTGGTGAAACAAACCAGGGTGGGACTTGTTCAGTTAATGTTAGGGCCCTGGTTAGTGTTGTCAGTCAGTGACCCAGGGAGACAGGCTGGTGAAGCAGGAGTTTGGGATGGTTATCTTCATTAGGAGAGCATTGAGAGTAGGAAAGACATTGGTGAGGCTATCATAAAAACATTGTTGTTCAGTAGGAAGAAGACACCTGGTTCACTTGCCTCATTTAGTGAAGGACATCTGACTTTCCAGCCTGGTCTGGTCGACATGTGACTCCAGATCCACAGCAATATGGCTGACTCTGAGCTGCCCTCTGGATAATTAGCAGTGGGGTCAAAGAATGTTGTTCCAGGCAGTGACACCCACATCCCATGAATGAATAAATAAAAATACATATGTCCCTCCGTAACTCTGCAAACCCCTCCAGCTGCAGCAATCCGTACTGGCTTTGTAACACCATTCAGGCCGTGAGCACTCTCTGTAACACTCTCACCACCTCCAGCACCTTCACCTCTCCCTGTTCCTATTGTGTCATTAAACCTTGACAATGATTCCCCTTCCCACAGCTCTCCTCCTGCGAGCAGACCCTTTGCAATCCATTTAACATTAACTCCTAAAGCACTCTCTCACTTCAGGATTTAAGTATTTTGTGGTGATCTTCTCAGCCTCATAATCAAGTATGATCCCTTTTGTCCTGAGTGAGGGACTAGTGGGGATTTCTTGCTGAGGTTTTTACTGTTTCAATGGAGTGTCCTTTTGTTGAGTGTTTTATACTGTTCCTTTAAATGTTTTCCACTGTCCATTTACAGACACATGTTTCACTCTGTTTAGCGTGTTCACCTTGGTCAGTTCTCTCAAACTCATGTAATTGACTATTTTTGTTTCTAGTTGTAGCTTGTCCTTTCTGTGATTCACTTTAAAACTTTATGTTTATTTAAACTGCACTTTCTCACAATTTCCCAGAGGATCTCTCCAGGTGACATTACTCATTCACTAAGTTACATCACACAACAGTCGCTCTGAAATAGTTACGTCCCTAGTCAGTTGCACAATGTGTTATTCAAAGAAACACTGAAAAAAAAATTCTCTGAACTCCTCTTCCACTATCACTCTTGTCAGTGTGAATGTCCTAGATTTTGGGAATATTGATGTTTCCCAAAGTTATCACAATGCTTTTATTAAAAATTCTAATTGATTCCTGTTTATTGCAGTGATGAACAATGAAATGCTGTTCGGTGGCTAAAACTGTTCTGCTGCTTGTGTCCTTTGCAAGTAGTAGCCAGAATTTACATTCAGACTTCACTCTACTTCATGATCCGATGCCAACTGCTTTCTCTGTAATGCCTTTGGTATCCATTATGTTAGTGTTACCCATTCTGCCTGAGATTCCGCATGGTTGTGAACCATCGAATATTTATGCTCCACCTTTTTTTCGCCCTGTAACCATGTCTCATTGCTGTCTAAATCTCTTTTATCTCTGTGTCACAAATCCATCTACCTTATTGCAGAGACTTTGTCCATTCCAAACAAATCATAATTTACTCTTTCTCACAATTTCCTGTCACAACACGATTCACTGATGTACAGTTTTAACTAAACTTTTCTGTTCCTTTCTGCTTGTCTTCAGCCACATTCCCATGCTGTTCCCATGCTTCACCTTTTCTCTTTGGATTCGGAAAGCTCCTTTCACCTGAACCCTGTCCCTGCATCCTCTCTGTCAGTTTACAGCCCTGTCCATAAACCTACCGACATGATTGGCCAGGACACTCGTCCCATCATGGCTCTAGTGGGGCCCAGTGTAACGGGATTGCTTTTATTAACTCGTGGGATGTTAGTGTCTCTGGCTGACAAGCCTCTCTTGCCCAGTCCTAGCTGCCCATGAGCTGAGGAAATTGCTTGGCCATTTTAGAGGGTAATTAAGAGGCAAACGCTTTGCTGTGGGTATGTCGTGCAGACCACGTGAAAATAGCAGATGTCCTTCTCGAAATGACAAGTGTTTGGATTTTCTGTTCATTGGCAATTGTCTCATAGTTATTTATGGATTATTAATTATTATCTTTAAAATTATTGATTTCAAATTCCCCCATTTCTGATGGTGTGATTCAAACTTGTCTCCCGTGAACATTAGCTGAGGTTTTGGATACATGCTCTAACAATAATGCCACTAGGCCATCACTTCACCTGCTCACTGGTTGCTCATTCCTGACCAGTTATACCATCATGAAGCAGAACACCTTCTTCCTACACAATTGTTTGATTCTAAAACCTTCTGACTTGATTGTTTGAGCCTGATACCTTCCAGCACTCTGGTGATATCACTCAGTATCTTCCCATATGGTATCCCTCACTGTATGGGGCTAATTGCTGCCTCTGTCAATGCCCCTCGCTCTTATAGCCACTCCAGATCCTGAATCAACAGAATTCTCCACCCCAGAGAGATGCAGCAGCACAGGCCAGGGACGGAATCTGGGATTTTACAGATCTCTGTTTTACTCAGGATCATTCTCCATGCGTAACTCTCACTACATCAGTATAAATTCCCATTCTGTCTATTTGTCTGTCTCCTGTAGGTGCTCAGGAAGGTCCTCACTCAATAGACTTTACAGCTGCTGGGTGTCTCGTCCAACACCACATTGAAGATGGTTGGTCAGCCAGAGAGACAAAGGGCAGGGAGATCTGGAACCTTCAATAAATCCTGCAGTGAGGTAAGATCACTCACAGTGCACAGAGCAGAGAGCAATGAGAGGGCTCCATATATCGGCTAACAAGACATGACATAGATACAGTGCTGGAGGGGTAGCAGAGTACAGACACACCTGAGGCTCAATCACCACGCCTGCTGTAAATTTTGTTGTACTAAGACAGCATCGGGGTGTCACAGTTATCAATCCAGGCCTGTGCTGTCTTAGTGAGCGTCAGTACAACAGAGGGGAAAGCAGGCTTCCCAAGAGAGGGTGGGAATGCTGCCTGGGATCTCTCTGTTCTGTATTTCCCTCTCCAACACTATATCTGTGGCATGGTGAAGACCGATGTCTTCAATAATTTTTAACTCCTGTAACGGTTCCTGTCCCTGTAACCTCCTCCCTTCCCTATAGTCCCTCCACATATTTGAAATGTATTGCATTCCAGACTATCATCCCTATCACTGTAAGTTGCTTCAGTCTCTACAGTGTGCCTTATCTGTGTTGTCTCCTCCTCCAATGACAGAGTCATGCAGCACAGAAACAGAACCTTTACTTTGATCCAACTAGTCGATGCTGAAGATGATTCCTGAACGGGTCACGTTTCCCTGCAATTGGCTCATATCCCTTCATGCCTTCTCCTCTCCATGTATCTACCTAAAATGTCTTTTCCATGTTGTCAGTGTGCTTCTCTCCATCACTTCCCCTGGCAACTTCTTCAATATGTGCACCATGCTCTCTGTGAAAAATGTCCTTCTCTGATCCCTTTTAAGTCTTCCCTCTCCCACCTCTTATTTCTGCCCTCTAGTTATGGACTCCCCTACCCTGGGGTAGAGACCTTCACTATTCATGTTACCTGTACCCCTCATGGTTTATAAAGCTTTATAAGGTCACCCCTCAGCCACCTATGCCAAATGCAAATACGCAGGACAATGATATAAATATTTCTGCTCGTGTCCTTGCTATTACTTTGCTACAATGTTCTGGGATACAGTTGTTCAGGACCTTACGGCTTTTTCTACATTTGAGTTCTTAGACATCCAACACCACCTCTCCTGTAATGGGGACTCTTTACAGGACATCACTGTTCTTTCCCTTTGTTTCCTAGTCTTTGTCTACAGTATGTTCTGACATGAAATATTCATTTAGGGTCTCGCCCATCTCCTGTGGTTCCACACCTGAGGGGCCTTATTGTCTCTCTCATTGCTTTTTTGTACTTGTATGCTGTAGTATTTCCTTGCATTCTCCTTAACTTTATCTGCCAAAGCTATCTCATTCCCACTGTTGTGCATTCCAGCTTATCCACCTTATCCGTGTAAGTCAAACCCTCCAGTATCAATAACATCTTCGTCAATCTTTGCTCCATGTACAGTTTCAGAAAATGCTTCCTAAATCGGGATGATCAGAATTCTACCCAGTACTCCAACTGGGGACCCAGCAATGTCTTGTACAGCCGTATCATGATGGACCAACTCAGGTATTCAATACTCTGACCCATGATGGCAAGTGTGCCTCATCCGCTTTCACCACCCTGTCCACCCGTGACACCGCTTCCAAGGAACAATGTCACTGCACTCCTTGGTCTCACTGTCTGTTCGACAGCATTGAACAGGGCCCTTCCGTTAACAGTGTTCGTCGTCCCTGTTTTGTCTTAACAAAATCCATTAATTAAAATCCATCTTTCATTCCTTGACCCACTTCTCCAGTTGATCAAGAGCCTCTTCGATAACTGTCTTCACTCCCTACTATAACTCGTATTTTGCTTACTAACAATGATTCCTATATTCTCGGTTATGTAAACAATGCACATGTGGCCCCAGCACCAATCCTTATGGCACACCGCTGGTCTGAGCCTCCAGTCCACACAACAAACCTCTCCCATTACCCTCTGTCTCCTACTGTCAAGCCCATTTTGTGTCCGTTTGTCTCGCTCTCCCTGATCCCATGTGATCTAACCTTACTAACCAGTGCACCACGACAAACCCTGTCAAAGGCCTTGCTGAAGTCAGGATAGACAATGTCTACTGCCCTGTCTTTGTCTATCTTCTTAATCATCTCTTCGACAAACTCAGTCATGTTTGTGAGACACTACCTTGTATGCACAAAGCTGTGCTGACGATCCTTAATCAATCATTACCTTTCCAAATGCATGTAACTGCTGTCCCGCAGAATCGCTTCCAACAACATTCGCACAACTTACATCAAGCTAATTGGTCTTTAGGTCCCTGGCTTTCCCTGGCAGCCTTTCTTAAATACTGGCACAGCATTAGTCACTCTCCAGACTCTCAGCTCATTACCTATAGCTGTCTTTGATAGAAATGTCTCTCTAAGGTACCCCGCAATTTCTTCCCTAACTTCCCTCCCCCCCCGCCCCCCACAAATGTCATGGGATCCACCTGATTAGTTCCGAGAAAGTTGTCTACTTTTTATGTGATTTAAAACCTTCAACACCTCCTGTTCGCCAATGGGGAGTCTTGTGAAGACATCACTGTTTATTTCCCTGACTTCCCTGGAGTTTCTCCACAGTAAGTTCTGACATGACATTTATGTTCAAACTAATAGAAGTATGGTGATTTTGCCAAAGTGCTCCCCTACAAACACTTCAGTCCTTTTCCCAACTTTTGTTTCCCAAGGGGAGGTCAGGTTTTATCCCTTTCTGCAGTCAGGCCATTTCCATATTGACTGAGACAGTTTTCTTGAACATTCTGAATGAATTCCTTCCATCCAAGCTGTATACGTTATGGCAGTCCCAGTCTGGGTATGGAAAGTTAAAATCTCCAACCATTAAAGACCTATTATTGTTAGATATCTGAGATCTCCTGATATATTTACTGCTCTATTTCCCGTTGACTATTGGGGGCCTGTAATACAGTCATATCAAAGTGATGACTCATTCTTCTTTCTCAGTTCCACTAAGAGAATTTCACTGGGTGATCCCCAGACATATCCTCTCTAAATTTGCAGTGATTTTTTTTCACTAATCAAGAACTCCACTCTCCCTCCACTTTTGCTTCCTGTTCTGTCCTTCGTATAACATC
Source organism: Chiloscyllium punctatum (assembly GCF_047496795.1). Taxonomy (NCBI): domain Eukaryota; kingdom Metazoa; phylum Chordata; class Chondrichthyes; order Orectolobiformes; family Hemiscylliidae; genus Chiloscyllium; species Chiloscyllium punctatum. Next base: position 43,654,536 of record NC_092790.1, on the reverse strand, counting down.
TGTCCCTGGAACATTGAGCTGCCGGTAATGTCCCTCCCTCAGCTGTTGTTCTGTAATACCTGTGATATTTCAGTCCCATGTTCCCATCCTATGCCATGCACTCATCTGTCTTATCTGTCAGGCCTTTTACATCAAAGTAAGTGCAGTTTAATTGATCGGTTTTCCCTCATTGCCTGCTCTGCTCTTGTCTGCCTTATCGATTGAAATGACTCTTTGAAATTCAGTCCCAACTTCAACCTTCAGACTGTAGCCTGAGACCATCCCCCTCACTGTGGATAACACCCTCACCATTCATGTCATCTGTAAACCTTCTGCTATCACATCCAACTCATTAATGTACATAATAAACAGCGATGGTTCCTGCACAGATCCCTGTGGTACATCCGCTGGTGAAAGGCTTCTCATCACAGAAACAACCCTCCACCAGCTTTGGATCCAATTTGCCAACTTGCCTTGGAGCCCAGTGGCTCTTCCCATTTGGAACAGCCTTCCATGTGGGACCTTGTCAAAGGCCTTAATGAACTCCCTGGAACCCACATCATCTGCACTGACCTCATCAACATTTTCAATCATAATTTCAAAGAAAGTTCAGCTGAATTCATCAGACAGGATCTTCCTTTACCAAATCCGTGCTGACTATCCCTAATTGTTTCCTGCCTTTCCAGTTATTGATTCAAACTGTCCCTCAGAATTGTTCCCAGTAATTTCCCTCCCCCTGTTGTCAGACTATCTGCTCTGTAATTACCTGGCCTTCCCTTTAGGTCCAGTGACTACAACTGTCTTCGTTTTAACATAGTTGTGGAAAAAAGATCAGACAGGTCCACAGATTAAGGTGTGAAACTGGAGCAGGGCCCGATTTGGGGCCATGAGGCAGGATCGAGCGAGGTCGATTGGGTGAATTAAAAATCACACAACACCAGGTTATAGTCCAACAGGTTTATTTTGAAGCACTAGCTTTCGAAGCGCAGGTGATCATCCTAAAAGATGAAAGGTTTAAACGAAATGTGTTTGATATTGCATTCCATGACACTGCTATCCTGTTGTTATAAATTCTGAGCCTTATGATTGTGCTCCACAACCACCTTATGAATTGGCGCTCCAAAGCCTACTGCCTCCAGATAAACCTGCTGGACTGTAAGCTGGTGTTGTGTGATTTTTAGCGTTGTACACTCCATTCCAACACCGGCTCCTCTACATTATGACTGCCATCAATTGGGCGAGACTGTTTGAAGGAAAATGAATGACTGGCAAACGGGAAGCTTTTAAAAGTGTGATCTCAAGAGTCCAGGGCCAATATGTCCCTGTTAGAGTGAAGGGAAAATATGGCAGGTTAAGGGATCCCTGGCTGATGAGGTATATAGAGGCTCTGTTCAGGAAAAAGAAAACAGCATTAGTAGAGTTTAAGCTATTCATATCTTTTTCCAGTCCTAAAGACATGAACAATCTTAGGTCCGTGCAGCACTCCTGATCTGTAGAACTCACTGCAATGACTGTGACTATGTGATCCAGTTCCGAAAAGACTCACTATCTGTGTAACATCCTCCCTTGCCTATCACCCATCCTGTCAATGTCAGGTCTTCCAGTCTGTCCATCATCTGCTCCTCTCCATAACCTTCTCCATCTCTTACACCCCTATCTGTGTAAATGTCACCTTCCCCTTCAAACTTTCCACTTTGACCAAGCTGCAGGAGTTACTAATGCTCCCTTATCTGTGAAACTGTCTCCAACCAAAATGGATGTCCTTATCTCCCGGTAAAATTGTCAGACACCACCCATCTATACCTAAATAACCCCCAGAACCTAAGCCTTTCAATAACTATAAACATCTTCAGTCACGACTGCCCTCCACATATCTGCTTGTTCTTTTAATTTATAAAACTGTCTAGATCTCTGTAATCTACTCCATTCACCTAAAACATTCCTGTCTGTGCAAACCACCCCATCCTACCAACATCCTTATGCCTGTAACTGCAGCATCCCTCCCCACCTCCCCATCTCCATGAACTCCTGTAAACCCTACAGCTCTCCACATTTCTGTAACACCCTGTGGCTCTATGGTCCTCCCTCCCTGTGAAACCACCTCCAGTGCTCACACCCCTCCCAGTCTGGGTCGTTTGCTCCAGATCAGACCATTGCTGTCTCTGTTACCTCCTGACAATCCTAGCACACCTTCCTGTTTGTGTCTCTTCATTCATATCCCATCTCGCCAGCTTTTTGAAACCCTTTTGTGCCATTGTGAGCCTCCTTATTTAGAATATAGAGCAGTACAGCACAGTGCAGCCCCTTCGGCCCTCGATGTTGCACTGATCTTTTATTCTACTCTCAGATTAAACTAAACAACAGATCCTACATTTTACTATCATCCATGTGCCTATCTAAGTGTTGCTTAAATGGCCCTAATGTGTTGGACTCCATTAAAAATGTTGGCGGTGCATTCCATGCATCTGCCACTCTATGTGTAAAAAAAACCCTCTCACATTTCCCGTAAAACTTTCTCCAATCACCTTCCATTTATGTCCCCTCGTTATAGCTATTTGTGCAAATGGAAAAGTATTTGATGATCCTCTCTATTGAGGCCTCAAATCATCTTGTTCACTTCTATCAAGTCACTTCTCATCCTTTTTTCATTCCAATGAGAAAAGCCCTAATTCCCTCAACTTTTCTTCATTAGACCTCCACTCCTGATAAATCTCCTCTACACCCTCTCTAAAGCTTCCACATCTTTCTGATAATGAGGCAACCAAAACTGAACTCAATATATCAAATGTTCTCTCACCAGGACTCGGTAGAGCTGCAGCAAAACTTCGTGGAACTTAAACTCAATCCCCCGCTAATGAAAGCCAACACACCATACACCTTCTGAACAAGGCAATCAACATTGAGGGATCTACGGACGTGAACTTCAAGATTCTTCTGTTCCTCCAAACTGTCAAGAATCCTGTCTTTCACCTTGTAAAGGTTGTTTGTGGAATCCTGCAATCTTAAACCCTCCCTATCTTGGTAACTTCCTCTGATCCCTACAACTCTCGTAAACAGTGAAACCTCTTCATGTCCTGACAATCCTACTTCGCTCTGAAACCTCCTTTATTAGCATCAACACTCAAAAATCCTGAAGCCTCTTTTTTTTTAACCACAGCAGTATTCCTAATATCTGCAACACCCTCCCATCCTGATATCATTCACTGTCTCTGTAAACCCCATCACCCTCCAGTCCCCACTGGGGAACATTGCAGAGGAAGGAAGGGTTGTAGAGTCTGGGTCATGTTACAGAGGTAGGAAGGGCTGCAGAACCTGGAGGATGGTACAAATGTATGAAGGGACGTGGATCCTGCAGGAAGCTAGAGAGAGATGGATTCATAGAACCTGCAGATGGGACCGAGAATGGGTTGTGGAACCTGAAGGATATTACAGTTTGAATGACTGACTCTTTTTGATCGGACTATTGGGCTGATCTCGCTGTCCTATTTATGCAGATATTTACCATAATGGCTGAGCACAGCTTCAGGTTCCCAGGTTAGGAGATGTGAGCTCCGATTGAATCTATTTGCCCATTCTGTCTGTTTGCCTGACACTGACCTGGTGCTGCTCTGGGAGAAATCACTCTCCGTGTGTATCTACGTGACTGACCAGAGCTCACCACATCAAAGCCTTTGTTTGGAATGTTCTTTTTTTCATTAATTTCAAGTGGCAATTCCGCGAGATGCAGTAATTGTGGAGTTTCCATTTTGAGAGAATGAAACGTTTACCATTGGAAATTGGGAAGCCTTCCAAAATGAGATAACGGCAGTCCAGAGACAGTATACAGTGTTCCTGTTCGGGTGAAAGGAAAGACTGGTAAGGTGTAGGGAATGCTGGATGATGAGAAAAGTTCAGAAAAAGAAGTAAGCATATGTCAGGTAGAGACAGGAGATCTCCCGACGTATTTGTTCCTCAGTCTGCCACAGATTATTCAGGGTCAGTACACTCGTATCAAAGTGATGACCCATTCTTATTTCACAGTTCCACTAACACAGTAGCCGATCCCATAGGATTGTCCTCTCTATGTATTGCTGTGATGTTTCATACACTCAAAACCCACCACCACGTGTCCTTCCTCTCTTGCCAACCCTTCTATGCTTCCTGTGGTCTCTCTATCTTGAAACAATGATTTGTTGGTCCTGTCCCTCCCTCAGCAGTGTTTCTGTAATGATTTGATTAGATTAGTTTACTTACAGTGTGGAAACAGGCTCTTTGGTCCAAAAAGTCGACACTGACCCTCCGAAGAGCAACCCACCCAGACCCATTCCCCTACATCTACATCTTCACCTAACACTACGGGTAATTTAGCATGGCCAATTCACCTAAACTACACATCTTTGCGACTGTGGGAGGAAACCAGAGCACTCGGAGGAAACCCACGCAGACACGGGGAGAATGTGTATATTCCACAAAGATAGTAGCACAATGATAACTATAATCGTCCAGTCCCATATTCTCTTCCATACCCGCGTTCATCTTCCTTAGCTGTCAGGCCCCTTGCATTGAAATAAATCCAGGTTGATCATCAGTTGTTCCCTATTCCCTGCTATGTTCTTGCCTGCCTTGTCTGTTGAAATTGCTCTCTTTAACTTGTGTACCAGCCTCAATCTTCTTTCTGTCTTTATGACAGTTTAAGGTCCAAACCCCTGCCAGACTAGTTTATATCCTCTCAAGCCGCTCCAGTAATTTGCCCCACCAGAATGTTGGTCCTCATCCCATCCCCAGGTCAGGTCCATTCCCCGCCCTGTCTCCCTGTGCTGATACCTTCAGCGATCTATGGACTTATCCACCAAGGTCCCTGTGTTCCTCAGTACTCCACAAGGACCTACCGTTAATTATGTCTGTCCGTCCCTTATCATTCCTCCCACAGAGTATTATCTCACTTCGATCACTACTAAACCCTGTTCAAATTATCTACTGAAAGACATTGGACTGCAGACTGAGATCATTCCCCTCACTGTGGACAAAATCTCACCTTTCATGTCATTTGCGAGCCTACTAATGGTTCATTCTGCTTTCACATCTCAGTTATTAATGCACATCATAAACAGCAATGATTCCTGCACAGATTCCTGTGGTACACCCACTGGTGAAGGAATTTCAAACACGAAGCAGTCTGTCCATCAATTGTGGATCCAATTTACCAACTTGCCTTGGACCCCAATGGCTCTTTACTTTTGGATCAGCCTTCCGTGTGTGAACTTGTCAAAGGCCTTATTCAATTCCATTTAACATCTGCACTGCCCTCATCAATATTTGTCGACACCATTTCAAAAAACTCCACTGAATTTCTCAGACAGTATCTTCCTCTCCCAAATCTGTGAGGATTGAGCCGAGATGATCCTTACCTTTGTAAGTGTTGATTCATCCTCAGAATTGTTTCCAATAATTTCCCTCCCCCTGCTATCAGATTATCTGCTCTGTCATTACCTGGCCTATCCCTGCTGCCCTTCTTAAACAGAGGAACTACATTAGCTATCCTCCAGTCATTCGGCACTTCACATGTGGCCAGAAAACTATTAAACATATCCACCAGGGCCCAAGCAACCTCCTCCCTTACCTCCCATAACAGCCTGGGATACATTTTATCGCGCACTGGGGATTTCTCCAACTTTATGCCTATGAAAACATTTAATACCTCCTCCGTATTGATCTTAACATATTCTCGAACCTCACCATCCCGAATAAAATCCCTAGCTACAATGCCTTTCTCCTGTGTGAATACAGGTAAGAATTATTCATTGAAGACCTCACCTACTTCCTCTGGCTCCATGCACAGATTGTCCCTTTGGTTTCTAACAGGCCTCACTATTTCCTCAGTAATCCTCATATTCTAAACATACTGATAAAATACCTTGTGACTTTTCCTTAATAGTATCTGACAAAGATATTTTATGGTCATTGTGTCTCCCTCATTTCTAAGCATATCCTTGCAGTCCCTGTACTTTGGAATGGCTTCACCTGGTTTTCTTGCACTGTGTTTTCTTTATCAAACTCATGATTTCGCTTGATCAGTATTCACTGGATTTGCTGCCTTTACTATTCCTTCGTCAGGAATACACTGGCCCTAAATTCTCACTGTATCACCTTAACATACTCCCACTTTCCAAATATAAACAAACTGCAGATCATCCACCCAGTCTATGTTTGCCAGATCCTCTCTAATGATAGTGATACTGATAGGAGACTCCGTTGTGAGGGGGACAAACAGAAGACTGTGTGGCTGCAGAAGAGACCCCTTGGTGGTGTGCTGCCTCCTGGGAACCAGGGTCAAGGATGTGTCTGAGCGGTTACTGAACATTCTGAAGGGGAGGGTGAACAGCCAGAGATCATTGTGCACATTGGCCCACATGACAGAGGTAGACAATGGGATGGGGTCCTGTGAAATGGGTATCAGGAGTTAGGTGAGAAGTTAAAAAGCAGGACCTCAAGGGCAGTGATCTCTAGATTGCTCCCAGTGCCACCTGCCCCAGTGAGGATAGAAATAGAAAGATAGGCCAGATAAATGTGTGGCTGAGGACCTGGGGGGTGGGGGTGGGGGTGGGGGGTTGGCGGGGGTAAGGTTTGGATCATTGAGATCTCTTTTGAGCTAGAGGTGACCTATACAAGATGACAGGTTTGAGTTGAACCAGAGGTATGCCAGTATCCCGGGGGGGGAGATTTCTTAGTGTTATTCGGGGAGGGTTTAAAAAGGTTTGGCAGGGACTCTGAATAAGGGAGGGCCTATCGACCAGTCAGCGGAAAAATGCATCAACCATCGAGAACAAGTTTGCTATTCAGGGTATCCAGGGGCACAGTCAAGGGAGGGAAAAGACTTTTGGTTTAACATGCATTTATTTCAATGCACGAGGCCTGACTGGTAAGGAAGACGAGCTCGGAGCATGGATTTGCTCTGGGGACTGGGATATTATAACCATAACAGAAACATGGCTGAGAGAAGGGCAGGACTGGCAGCTCAGTGTTCCAGGATACAGAAGCTACAGGTGTGTCAGAAGGACAAGTAAGTGAGGAGGGGAAGCTGCCCTTTTGATGAGGGAGGTCAGAACAACAGCGCATCGAGATGATACGCTTTAAGAGTCATCAAATGAGGCCATATGTTGAGACGTTAGAAACAAAAAGGGGATGGGCTCTGTTGTGACTGTGTTCAAGGTTCCCAAATAGCCGGCAGATACTAGAGGAGCAGATGTGTAGAGAGATTGCACGTACCTACTGAAATAACAATGTAGCATTGGTTGTAGATTTTAACTTCCCCTCGATGGACTGGGCCACTCACAGACTAGAAGGCCCGTGTGGAGTGCAATTTGTCAAATGTGTCCAAGAAATTTTCTTAAATCAAGATGTAACTCGACTAAGGCCTAAATCTACTCAGGCGGGTGCAACACTGGACCTCCCTCAGACAATGTGGTCAGGCAAGTGACTGCATAGTCAGTCAGAGAGCACTTTGGGTCCAGTGACCACAACTGTCCTGGTTTTAACATAGTTATGGAAAAAGATGAAACAGGTCCACAGATTAAGGTGTGAAACTGGAGCAGGGCCAATTTTGGGACTATTTGGCAGAATCGAGGCGAGGTTGATTTGGTGAATTAAAAATCGCACAACAGCAGGTTTAAGTCCAACAAGTTTATTTCGAAGCACCAGCTTTCGAAGTGCAGGTGATCATCCTAAAAGGTGAAAGGCTGAAACTAAATGTGTTTGGTATTACATTCTATGACACTGCTATCCTGTTGCTATAAATTCTGTGCCTAATGATTGTGCTTCACAACCACCTGATGAAGCAGTGATCTGAAACTTAGTACCTCTGAATAAACCTGCTGGACTGGAACCTGGTGTTGTGTGATTTTTAACATTGTCCACCCTAGTCCAACAACGTCTCCTCCACACTATGATTACCATCGATTGGGTGAGTCTGTTTGAAGGAAAAGAAATGACCTACAAATGGGGGCTTTTAAAAGTGTGATCTCAAGAATCCAAGGCCAGTGTGTTTGAGTGAAGGGAAAATCTGGCAGGTTCAGAGATCCCTGGCTGATGAGAGATCTTGAGGCTCTGTTCAGGAAAAAGTAAGCAACATACATTGACTTTAAGCTATTTGTATCTTTTTCCAGTCCGAAAGATACAATCAATCTGTGGAGACTGTACAATCCTCTCAGGTACGAGCAGAACTCCTGATCTGCCGAACTCATCCCAATGCCTGTGACTATCTGATTCACTTCCGAAAAGACTCCCCTATATATGTAACATCCTGCCATGGCTATCTCCCACCCTGTCAATGCAAGTTGTTCCAGTCTCGCCATCTGTTCAGTCATCTCCATAACCTTCTCCAGCTGTTACACCCCTATCTGTGGAAACGTCAGCCTCCCCGACAACCCTTCCCAATTAACCAAACTGGAGGAGGTTGCTAATGCTCCTTTATCCGTGAAACTGTCTCTCACCAAAATTACTGTCCTTTCCTCCTGGTAAAAATGTCCGACTCCACATCCTCTATATCTAAATAACCTGCAGAACCTTATTCTTTCTTTAACTATAAACATCTTCTGTCGCGACTGCCCTCCACATAGCTGTGTGTTCTTCTAATCTATAAAACCGTCTTGATTTCCATAATCTGCTCCATTCACCAAAACCACTGCTGTCTGTGTGAAACACCCCATCCTACCAACATCCTTCTACCTGTAAACTGCCCCATCCCCTCCAATCTCCCCATCTCCATGAACATTTGCAGGCCCTACAGCTATCCACATTTATGTAACACCCTGTGGTTCTATGGTCCTCATTCCTGGTGAAAACACCTCCAGTCCTCACACCCCTCCCAGTCTGGGTCGTCTGCTCCAGATCAGACCATTGCTGCCAGTGTTACCCTCAACATATGGGTGGCACGGTGGCACAGTGGTTAGCACTGCTGCCTCACAGCGCCTGAGACCCGGGTTCAATTCCCGCCTCAGGCGACTGACTGTGTGGAGTTTGCACGTTCTCCCCGTGTCTGCGTGGGTTTCCGCCGGGTGCTCCGGTTTCCTCCCACAGTCCAAAGATATGCAGGCCCAGGTGAATTGGCCATGCTAAATTGCCCGTAGTGTTTTGTAAGGGGTAAATGTAGATGTAGGGGTATGGGTGGGTTACGCTTCGGCGGGGCGGTGTGGACTTGTTGGGCCGAAGGGCCTGTTTCCACACTGTAAGTAATCTAATCTAATCTAATCCGAGCACACCTTCCTATTTGCGTCTCTTCATTCAGATCACATCCTTCCCAGCTTGCTGAAACCTCTTTGTGCCATTGTAACCCTCCCTATTTAGAACGTAGTACAGTACAGCACAGCGCAAGGCCCTTCGGCCCTCAATGTTGTGCTGACCTTTTATCCTATAGACCCTACATTGTACTATCAGCCATATGCCTATCTAGGAGTTGTTTAAATGTCCCTAATGTATCGGACCCTACTACCACTGCTGGCAGTGCAATGTACGCACCTGCTACAGTATATGTGAAGAACCCATCCCTGACATCTCCTATAAACCTTCCTCTGATCACCGTCAATTTATGTCCCCTCGTTATTTACATTTTTGCAATGGGAAAAGTATGTGATGATCCTCTCTATCTAAGCTTTAAATCATCTCATTCACTTCCAATAAGTTATCTCTCGTCCCTTTTCATTCCAAAAAGTCAAGCCCTAATTCCGTCAAACTTTCTTCATAAGATCTCCCCTCCAGTCCAGGCAGCATCCTGATAAATCTCCTCTACACCCTCTCTATAGCTTTTACATCTTTTTGATGATGAGGCAACCAGAATTGAACACAATATACCAAGTGTTGTCTAACCAGGTCTTGATAGAGCTGCAGCATAACCTCATGACTCTTAAACTCAATCCCCCTGCTAATGAAAGCCAATACACCATACGCCTTCTGAATAAAGCTAAGAACTTGAGTAGCAGCTTTGAGGGATCAATGGACATGGACCCCAAGATTCTTCTGTTCCTCCACACTGTCAAGAACACCGCCTTTCTCACTGTAAAGGTTGTCCTTGGAATTCTTCAATCTTAAACCCTCCCAATCTTGGGAACTTCCTTCAATCCTGACAACACTCGAACATTGTGAAACCTATTAAAGTCCCGATAATCCTCCTTACCTCTGTAAGCTCCTTTACTAGTATCTTCCCTCAAAGTTACTGAAACCTTTTTTTGCCACAGCAATACTCCTGATATCTGCATAAATCTCCAGAATGGCTGTGCATGCTTCAGGTTCCCAGGCTGGGAGATGGGAGATCAGATGTGAATCTATTTGCCCATTCTGTCTGTGTGCCTGATACTGACCTGGTGCTTTTGGTCACTTCCAGTTACTGACCAGAGCTCACCTCATCGAAGCCTTTCTTTGGAAAGTTCTTTTCTTGTCATTATTTTCTAGCAGCCGTTTCGCGAGATGCAGGAATCGGGGAGTTTCCATTTTGAGGGAATGAAACCTTTTTCACTGGAAATTGGGAAAACTTCCAAAATGAGGACGGCAGTCCGGGGACAGGAGACATATTCCTGTTAGGGTGAAAGAAAAGGCCAGTAGGTGTATGGAATGCTGGATGAGGAGAGAAATTGAGGTATAAGTTTTGAAAAAGAAGTAAACGTATCTCAGGAGAGAGTGTGAATCCTTAGGAGAGTATAAAGGCAGTAGGAATATACTAAAGTGGGAGATCAGGAGGGCGATATAGGGACATGAGATAGCTTTGACAAATAGGGTTAAGGAGAATCCAAAGGGTTTTTATAAAAATATAAAGGACAAATGGTAACTAGGTAGAGAATAGGGCCCATTGAAGATCATCAAGGCACCCTGTACTTGGAGCTGCAGGAGATGGTGAGATATTAAACAAGTGTTTTACATCAGTATTTACTGTGGGGAGGACATGAAAGATACAGAATGTAGGGAAATAGATGGTGTCAACTTGCAAAATGTGCATATTACAGAGGAGGAGGTGGTGGATGTTTTGAAATGCATAAAGGTGGATAAATCTCCAGGTCCTTATCAGGTCATAGAGTTATACAGATGTACAATATGAAATAACACCCTTCGGTCCAACCCGTCCACGCCGACCAGATATCCCAACCCAATCTAGTCCCACCTTCCGGCACCGGGCTCATATCCCCCCAAACCATTCCTATTCGTATACCCATCCAAATGCTTTTTAAATGTTGCAATTGTACCAGCCTCCACCACATCCTGTGGCAGCTCATTCCATACACGTACCACCCTCTGTGTGAAACAGTTGCCCCTTAGGTCTCTTTTATCTCTTTTCCCCTCACCCTAAATCTATGCCCTCTCATTTTGTACTCCCCGACACCAGGGAAAAAACTTTGCATATTTATCCTATCCATGCCCCTCATAATTTTGTAAACCTCTATTAGGTCTCCCCTCAGCCTCCGATGCTCCAGGGAAAACAGACCCAGGCTGTTCAGCCTCTCCCAATAGCTCAAATCCTCCAACCCTGGCAACATCCTTGTAAATATTTTCCGAGCCCTTTCAAATTTCACAACGTCTTTACGATAGGAAGGACACCAGAATTGCACGAAATATTCCAACAGTGGCCTAACCAATGTGCTGTCCACCCACAACATGACCTCCCAACTTCTGTACTCAGTACGCTGAACAATAAAAGAAAGCATACCAACGCCTTCTGCACTATCCTATCTACCTGTGACTCCACTTTCGAGGAGCTAAGAACCTGCACTCCAAGGTCTCTTTGTTCAGCAACACTCCCTAGCAACATACCATTAAGTGCGTAAGTCCTGCTTGGATTTGCTTCCTGTTCCTTTCTGGTTGTCTTCAGCCACATCCCCATGCTGTTCCGATGTTTCACGTTTTCTATTTGGATTTGGAAAGCTCCTTTCAACTGAACCTTGTCCCTGCATCCTCTCTGTCAGTTTAAAGTCCTGTCCATAAACCTACTGACATGATTGGCCAGGACACTGCTCCCAGTACGGTTGTTTTTAATTCACTCGTGGGATGTTGCTGTCTCTTTCTGGCCAGCATTTCATGTCCACCCCCGAGCTGCCCTTGAGCTCAATTGCTTGCCAGGTCATTTCAGGGGGCAGTGGAGAGTCAACTTCGTTGCTCTGCTTCTGGAGACACAGGTAGGCCAGACCTGCTTTCAATAACCGATTTCCTTCCTTAAAGTATATTAAGCAGTTAGATGGGTTTAGCTGACACCGACATTAAGTTCTGGATGAACAGTCTGGTGAGAATAACCTGAGGTCATCACCTGTCCCACTCGTATTTCACCCGTCACTGAGTACTGATCCCGTGCACCATGGATCGAAATGCTTTCACCATGACCATTGTTTGATCCTGACACCTTCCTGCACTCTGGTGATAGCACTCTGTAAGGTTATATGGGGGCAGCACGATGGCTCAGTGGTTAGCATGGCTGCCTTATAGCACCAGTGACCCGGTTTCGATTCCAGACCCGAGCAATTGTCTGTGTGGAGTTTACACGTTCTCCCCATGTCTGCATGGGGTTTCTCCAGGTGCCCCAGTTTCTACCCACTGTCCAAGGATGTGTAGATTAGGTGATTCAGCCATGCTAAATTACCCATAGTGTTCAGGGAAGTGCCGGATTGACACATTAGTCAGGGTAAATGGGGAGTAATAGGGTGGGGGAATGGTTTTCGGCGGGATGTTCTTCAGAGGGTCCGTATGGAGTTGTTGGGTGAAATGGCCTGTTTCCACACTCTGGAGACTCTCTGAAGGTAGCCAGGAAGGAACTGAGGAATGGACTTAGGACAGCTAGAATGGGACATGAAAAATCTTTTTTGGGAAAGATTAAGGAAAACCGTAAGGCATTTTCCACTTATGTGAGGAACAAGAGGATGGTCAGAGTGAGGGTAGGGCCGGTCAGGGATAGTGGAGGGAACATGTGCCTGGAGTGACAGGAGGTAGGGAAGATCCTTAATGCATACTGTGCTTCAATATTCACTACTGTGAGGCACCTTGTCATTTGTGAGGACAGCATAAAAAGGACTGATATATACGAACCGGTGGATGTTAAGAAGGAGGATGTGCTGAGAATTGTGTAAAACATAAAGATAGATAAGTCTATTGGACCAGACGGGATATGCCCAAAGTTACGACAGGAAACGATTGCTGCGCCTTTGGTGATTACCTTTTCACCCACACTGTCCACCGGAATCGTACCAGATGATTGGAGGGTAGCAAATGTTACTTCCTTGTTCAAGAAAGGAAATAGGGATAATCCTGGGAATTACAGACCTCACTTTCTTATGTCTGTGGTATGCAAATTATTGGAGAGGACTCTGAGAGCGCGGATTTATGACTCCTTAGAAAACTATAGTTTGATTAGAGATAGTCAGAATGGCTTTGTAAGGGACAGTTCTCTCCCTCACAAATCTTATTGAATCCTTTGAGGATGTGACAAAACACCTTTATGGCTCATTCAGAAAGTACAGAGGCATGAGATATAGGAAACCTGTCTGTCTGGATATGGAATTCCTGGCTCATAGAAGACGGAGAGTGGTATAGATGGGAAGCATTCAGTATGGAGCTCGGTGACCAGTGGTGTTCTGCAGGGATCAGTTGCAGGACCTCTGCTCTTTGTGTTGTTTTTTTATAAACGATTTGGATGCGGGTGTGGAAGAATGGGTTAGTAATTTTGTCAATGACATGGAGGTTGGTAGAGTGGTGGATAGTGTGGAGGTTTGTTGTAGGTTGCAGCAGGGTATTCACAGAATGCAGAGCTGCGCTGAGAATTGGCAGATGGAGTTCAATCTGGAAAAGTGTGAAATGATTCATTTTGGAAGGCCGAACTTGAATGCAGAATACAGGGTTCAAGGCAGAATACTTGGTTATGTTGTGGGACAGAGCGATCTTGGGTTCCACATCCATTGATCCCTCAAAGTTGCCACCCAAGCTGATAGGGTTGTAATGAAGGAATATGTTGTGTTGGCTTTCAGTTGCTGGGGGATTGAGTTTTATAGCAGTGAAGTTATTCTGCAACTCTATAGAGCCCGAGTTTGACTCCACTTGTGATGTTATGTTCAGTCCTCATCCCCTCATTACAGGCAGGCAGTGGAAGCTTAGGGAGGGTAAATTGTAGATTTACCAGGACGCTGCCTGTGCTGGAGCGCATGTCTTATGAAGAAAGGTTGAGGGAGGTTCGGCTTTTCTCATTGGAGTGAAGAAGGGTGAGGTGCGAGTTGGTGGAGGTGAACAAGATGATGTGAGTCACAGAGAGAGTGAATAGTGAGAGACTTCTTTATATCATGGCATACATGGTGGATGGTGAAGGAGAGATTTCAGATGCAGGTTATTTTCACAAAGTGTGCGTAGGGGGTGTGGAATGCATGGCCAGCAGTGGGAGAAGAGTCAGATACATTGGGGACATTTAATACACTCATGGATAATACATTTAATGCACACATGGTGGCAGTAAAACGAAGGGTATGTAGGTTAGTTTGATCTTACAGTCGGATAAAAAGTTGGCATGGCATCATGGCCGAAGGGTCTTATGCTGCACCCTCTGTGTTCTCCGTTCTGTATGTAAACTGGGGTAATAAGCTCAGATCAATGCAAAAGGATATGGCATTCAGGAGGAGCTAGTGAACAGGTTACAAAATTGCATTGATGGTAGGAGACAGAGGGTGGTGGGAGACATGTTGTTTTTCTGACTGGAGGCATGTGACCAGCGATGGAGTGGGTCCACTGGTGTTTGTCATTTGGATAAATGGTTTGGATGGGAATATTGGTTTCCTGGTAAGTAAGTCTTTTGGGTGATATTGAAATATGTGGTAAAGTGGACAGTGAAGAAGGTTATCTATGATACAACAGGATGGACAGTACTGCTGGGATAGTGGGCAGAAGAATAGCAGATGGAGTTGAATTAGATAAATGTGAAGTGTTTCATTTTGATGAGACAAACCAGGGTGGGACTTGGACAATGAATGTTTGGGCCCTGGGTCGTGTTGTCAATCAGTGACCCAGGGATGCAGGTACACAGTTCATGTTGTCTGAACAAGACATTGGTGAGGCCACCATAAAAGCATTGTTGATCAGTTGGAAGAACTCATTAGGTTCACTTGCCTCCTTTAGTGAAGGACATCTGACATTCTAACTTGGTCTGGCCTCCACGTGACACCAGACCCACAGCAATATAACCGACTCTGATCTGCCCTCTGGGCAATAAGCAGTGGGGGCAAAGAATACTGGTCCAATCAGTGACCCCTACATCCCATGCATGAATAAATAAAAATGCAGATGTCCCTCCCTACCTCTGCAAACACCTCCATCTGCAGCAATCCGTACTGGCTTTGTAACACCGTTCAGGCCCTGATCACTCTCTGTAACACTCTCACCACCTCCAGCACCTTCACATGTCCCTGTTCATATCGCTGACAATGATTCCCCTTCCCACTGCCTTCTTCCTGCTAGCAGACCCTTCGCAATCCCTCTGATACTTACTGGTTAAACTCTCTCTCATTTCAGGATTATAAGTACTTTGTTGTGATCTTCTAAGCATCATAATCAAATATGATCCATTTTGTGCTTAATGAGGGATGGGAGGGAATTTCTTGCTGAGGTTTTATCTGTTTCAATGGAATGTCCTTTTGTTGAATATTTTACACTATTCCTTGAAATGTTTTCCTCTGTTCATTGACAGACACATGTTTCAGTATGTTCCGCCTGTTTACGTTGGTCAGTTCTCCTCTCAAACTCATGTAATTGGCTGTTTTTGTTTCTAGTTGTACCTTGTCCTTTCTGTGATTCACTTTAAAACTTTATATTTCTTTAAACTGCACTTTATCACAATTTCCCAGAGGATCTCCCCAAGTGACATTACTCATTCACTCAGTTTCATCATGCAATGATCGCTCTGAGTTAGTTATGGTCCTAGCCAGTTGCACAATTTGTTATTCAAAGAAACACTGAAAAAAAATTCTAAAATCTCCTCTTCGAATATCACTCTTGTCAGTATGATTGTCAAGCTTATATGAATATTGAAGTTTCACTAAATTATCATAATACCTTTATTAAAAGTTCCAATGAGTTCCTGTTTAATGCAATGATGAGCAGTGAAATGCTGTTAGGTGACTAAATCTCTTCTGCTCCTTGTGTCCTTGGCAAGTAGTAGCCAGAATTTACATTCAGACTGACTCTACTTCATGATCTGAGACCAAATGCTTTCTCTGTAATGCCTTTGTTATCCATTATTGTAGGCTTTGCCCATTTTGCCTGAGTTTCTGCACGCTTGTTAAATATTGAGTATTTATTTTCCACCTTTAGTTCGCACTGTAACCACATATCTCTGGTGTTTAAATCTCTTTCACCTCTGTGTCACAAATCCATCCACCTTATTGAAGAGACTTTGTCCATTCAAAAAAAAAGATAACTTACTCTTTCCCACAATTTCCTGTCACAAATCGATTCCCTGATGTATAGTTTTTTTTAAACTCTGTCCCATCCTATTCCATTCTGCTTGTCTCCGGCCACATTCCCACGCTGTTCTGATGCGTCACCTTTTCTCTTTGGATTGGGAAAGCTCCTTTCACCTGAATCCTGTCCCTGCATCCTCTCTGTCAGTTTAAAACCCTGTCCATAATCTAACCGACATGATTGGCCAGGACACTGGCCCCAGCACAGCTCCAGTGGGACCATCGGAATGGATTTTTAAAAAAAATCAAGTATGGGTTATGGGTGTCACTGGCTGCCCAAACTTTCTACCCCAGCCCTAGCTGCCGCTGAGCTGAGTAACTTGCTCGACCATTTCAGAGGGTTATTGAGAGGCACGCACTTTGCTGTGGGTATGTCGTGCAGACCACGTGAGGAAGGGCAGATGTCTTTCTTGAAAGGCGAGGTTTTTGGATTTATTGATCATCAGTTATGGTATTGATGGATTGACAATTACTATTTTTAAAATAATCTATTTCAAATTCCACCATTTCAGATGGTGGTGTTTAAACCTTCCTCGCCCGAACATTAGCTGAGTTTGTGGATACATGCTCTAACAATAACACCACTAGGCTATCACATCCCTGAACACTGATACCAGTGCATCCTGGAGACAAACCTGTTTCTCTTTCATGATTGTTTGATCCTGATACCTTCCTGCACTCTGGTGATATCACTCAGTATCTCTCCATGTGGCATTCCTCATTGTAGTGATCCAATTCATGCCTCTATCAGTGTCTCTCACTCTTACAGCTGCTCCAGATCCTGAGCCAACAGAATTCTCCACTCCACAGAGACACAACAGCACAGACCAGGAATGGAGACTGGAAGTTTCCAGATCTCTGTGGGAATTACTGCCATTCTCCATGTGTAATCCTCACTACATCAGTCTAATTTCCCATCCTGTCTATTTCTCTGTCTCCTGCAGGAAATCAGGAAGTTCCTGACTCAATAGACCTCCCAACTACAGGATGTCTCGTCCATCACCACACTAAAGGTGGTCGGTCAGCCAGAGAGACAAAGGGCAGGGAAATCTGGAATCTTCAATAAATCCTGCAGTGAGGTAAGATCACTCACAGTGAACAGAGCAGAGAGCAATGAGAGGGCTCCAAACATCGGCTAACAAGACATCACTTAGATACAGTTCTGGAGGAGGAGCACAGTACAGACACACCCCAGGTCAATCACCAGCCGTACTGTAAGTTTTGTTGCATTGAGACAGCATCGGGAGTGTCACAATTATCAATCCAGACCTGTGATGTCTTCGCGATCATCAGTATGACAGAGGGGAAAGCAGGTTTCTCATCAGTGTGTGGGAATGCTGCCTGGGATCTTTCTGCTCTGTGTTCCCCAACAGTACATATACAATGTCTCGTGGACCAGTGTCTTCAATAATTTTTAACTCCTATAACAGTTCCTGTCCCTCCTCCCTTCCTGATAGTCCCTCCACAGATTTGAAATATACTGCATTCCAGACTACCATATCCATCGCTGTAACTTGCTTCAGTGCCTACAACATGCCTTATCTCAGTAGTCTCCTCCTCCAATAACTGGAGAAAGAGCCATGCAGAACTGAAACGTTTCCTTCGATCCAACTAGTCCATGCTGACCAAGGTTCCTGAATGAGTCACATTTGCCTGCGGTAAGTCCCAGTCTCATCAAACCTTCTCCTCTCCATTTACCTGCCCAAATGTCTTTTCCATGATGGAATTGTACTTTTCTCTACCACTTCAGCTGCAGCTCATTCAATATGTGCACCATTCTCTGTGTGGAAATGTTCTCCTCTGGTTGCTTTTAAGTATTTCCTCTCCCACCTCTTATTTTTGCCCTCTAGTTATGGATTCTCCTACCCTGCTGTAGAGACCTTCACTGTTAAACCTACATATACCTCTCATGTTTTTATAAACCTTTATAAAGTCAGCCCTCAGCCACCAACACCCAATGGAAATACAAAGGATATTGATACAAATATCTCTGCCACGGTTCCCACTGCGACTTTGCCACAATGTTCTGGGATACACTTGTTCAGGACCTAGGGTTTTCTCTACCTTTGTGTGCTAAGACCTCCAGCACCACCTCTTCTGTAATGGGGACTCTTTTCAAGACATCACTATTTATTTCCTTTTGTTTCCGAGTCTTTTTCCATAGTACGTTCTGACATGAAAAATTGATTTCAGGTCGCTCCCATTTCCTGTGGTTCCAGGCATGGGTGGCCTTATTGATCTTTGAGGGGCCCCATTATCTCTCTAGTAGCTTTTTTGTACTTGTATGCTGTAGAATCTCTTTGGATTATCCTTAACCTTATCTGCCAAATCTATCTCATTCCACCCATGTTGCTTTCCAGCTTATCCAGCCCCTCTGTTTCTGTCAAACGCTCCAGTATCAGTAATATCTTCGTCAATCTTTGCTCCATTTACAGTTTCAGAATATGCTTCCTGAAGCAGGCGGATCAGAATTCTACACAGTACCCCAACTGGAGTCCCAGCGATGTCTGATACAGCCGTATCATGATGGACCAACTCATGTACTCAATGCTGTGACCCATGAGGGCCAGTGTGCCAAATGTTGTTTTCCCCATCCTGTCCACCTGTGACACCACTTCCAAGGAACAATATAAATGCAGCCCTTGGTCGCTCTCTGTTAGACAACAATGTCTAGAGCTCTGCCATTAATTGTGTTAGTCGTCCCTGGTTTATCTTAACAAAATCCAATACCTGAATTCTGCTCCATCTTTAATTTCTTGACCCACTGGCTCAGTTGGTTAAGAGCACCTTTGATAACTGTATTCACTGCCCAATATAACACTTACTTTACTATCCACAAACTTAGTAACAAGAATTTATATATTCTTGTTTCTGTCAATAATACACATGCGTGACCCCAGCACCAATGCTTATGGCACACCGCTGGTCAGAGGCCCCCTGTCTGCACAACAACCCTCTCCCTCCATCCTCTGTCTCCCACTGTCAAGCCCATTTTGTGTCCTTTTGTCTTGCTCTCCCTGATCCCATGAATTCTAACCTTACTAACCAGTGTACCAGGCTAAACCCTGTCTAAGGCCTTGCTGAAGTCAGGATAGACAACGTCGACTGCTCGGCCTTCATCCATTTTCTTGGTCACGTCTTCAACAAACTCTATCAAATTTGAGAGACAAGACTTTGTATGCACAAAGCTGTGCTGACTCTCCCTATTCAAGTGTTGCCTTTCCAAATGCATGCAAGTCCTGTCCCGCGGAATTGCTTCCAACAACATTTGCACCACTGACATCAAACTAATTGGTGTTTATGTCCCTAGCTTTCCGTCGCAGCCATTCCTAAATACTGGCCCAACATTAGGCAACCTCCAGGCTCCGAGCTCACCACCCGTGGCTGTCAGTGATAGAAAAATCATTGTAAGTTTCTTCCCTAACTTACCCCAATGTCCTGGGATATACTTGATTAGTTCCCAGGGACTTGCCGAATTTTAATGTGTTTGAAAGCCTTCAGCACCTCCTGTTCTCCAATGTGGACTCATTTGTCAATATCACTGTTTATTTCCCTGCTTCCCCAGTGTGTTTCCCACTGACGTGAAGTGTTTGTTTTGAATCTCACCCATTTCCTGTGGGTTCACACATAGATGACTTTAAGGGGTCACATTGTGTCCCGAGTTAATCTTCTGTTGTTAATATATTTGTAGAATCTCTCTGGATTTTCCTGAACCTTATCTGCCAAAGCCTTATCTGTCAGTTCCCCTTTACGTCCTCATGGTTTCCCTCTTAAGAGTATTACTACACCCACAATGTTCTTCAAGGGATTGACTTAATCCAGCTGGCTATATAGGACATATGCCCCCTTTTGTCTTGACCAGAACCTCAATATCCCCAGTCATCCAGTGTATCCCAATTGTGTCAGCATTGTTCTTCACACTAACAGGAATATGCTGGCCCTGAAATATTAATTTATCTCTCTTTTGAAAGAGTCCCACTTGCCCGACATTCCTTTACTTGCAAATAGCCTTCACGAATCCATTTTAGGACAGTCTTGCCTGATACCTTCTGGACGGGGCAAGGCCAGTTTTGATCTTTAACTTGTGGACCAGGCCTGTCCTTTTCCATCGCTATTTTCAAACTAATACAATTGTGGTGACTTTGCAAAAGTGCTCCCCCACAAACTCTTCAGCCCTTTTCTCAACCTTGTTTCCCGAAGGGAGGTTTGGTTTTATCCTTTTCTGCTGTCGGGCCAGTTACGTCCTGATTGAGACAGTTTTCTTGAACACACTGAACAAATCCCTTCCATCCAAGCTGTGAACATTATGGCATTCCCAGTCTAGGTTTGGAAAGTTTAAATCCACGACCAGTAACATCCCTATACTTCTTACAGATATCTGAGATCTCCGACATATTTGCTGCTCAATTTCCTGCTGACTACTGCAGGCCTGTAGTACAGTCATATCAAACTGATTATTCATTCTTATTTCTCCGTTCCATAACAGCTTCACTGGGCGATGCCAGGAATATCCTGTCTCAGTGCTGCAGTGATGTTTTCACTGATCAAAAACTCCACTCCCCCTCCTCCCTTGCCTCCCCTGCTATCCTTCCTGTTGAATCTGTCCTCTGGAGCAATGATCTGCGAGCCCTTTTCATCCCTCAGCTGTGTTTCTGTAATTCCTGTCATTTCCCATTCCCATATTCCCATCTATGCCGTGTGTTCACCTGCCTGACCTCTCAGGCATTTTACATCAAAGTAAATGCAATTTAATTCATCAGTTTTCCCTCATTGCCTGCTGTGCTCTAGCCTGGTTATCAATTGAAATTACTCTGTTGAAATCCTGTCCCAGCCTCAACCTTCAGACTGTAGCCTGAGTCCACCCCCCTCACTGTGGACCACACCCTCACCTTTCATGTCATCTGCAAACCTAATAATGATACCTTCTGTTTTCATATCCGAGTGATTAATGCCCCTAAGGAACAGGAAAGGCTCCTGCACAGGACCCTGTGGTACACTCGCTGGGCAAATGTTTTCAATCACAAAACCAACCCTCCAGCAATTGCGGATCCAAATTGCCAACTTGCTTTGGATCCCATGGGCTCTTCCCTTTTGGACCAGCCTTCCACGTGGGACCTTGTCAAAGGCCTTAATGAACTCCATGGAACCCACATCATCTGCACTGCCCTTATCAATATTTTCAGACACCATTTCAAAAAACTGAACTGATTTCACCAGATAAATCTTCCTCTATCAAATCCGTGCTGACTAACCCTAATCAATCCCTGCCTTTCCAGTTATGAATTCAAACTGTCCCTCAGAATTGTTTCCAATAATTTCCATCCCCCTGCTGTCAGATTATCTGCTCTGTAATTACCTGGCCTATCCCTGCTGCCCTTCTTGAACAAAGGAACCACATTAGCGATCCTCCAGTCATGCAGCATTTCATCTGTGGCCAGCAAAGTATTAAATATATCCACCAGGGCCCCAGCAACCTCCTCCCTTACCTCCCAGAGCTGCGTGGGATACATTTCAGTGGGCTCTGGGGATTTCTCCACCTATTTATGCTTGTGAAAACATTTAATACCCCCTCCTTATTGATCTTCCCATGTTCTACAACATCACCATTACGACTAAAATCCCCGGCTACAATGCCTTTCTCCTGTGTGAATACAGATGGGAAGTATTCATTGAAGACCTCACCTACATCCTCTGGCTCCATGCACAGATTGTCCCTTTGGTTTCTAACAGACCTCACTCTTTCGCTGGGAAGCCTGTTATGCTAACGATAGTGATGAAACACCTTGTGGTTTTTCCTCTGTTGTATCTGCCAAATGTACTTCATGACCATTGTTTGTCCCTCATTTTCTACAATCCCCTTGCCCTCTCTATACTTGTGAATGGCTTCTCCTGATTTTATTGAACTGGATTTTCTTTATCAAACTCACGATATCTCTTGATCAGTATTCCCTGGACTTGCTGCCTTTACTATTCACTCTTTAAGGAACACACTGGCCCCGAGTTTTCACAGCATCACTTTTAAATACTCCACCTTATTAATATCAACCCACCTGCAGGGAGTTCCTCCCTGTCTCTGTTTGCCAGATCCTCTCTAATGATCGCAATACTGATCAGAGACTCAGTTGTGAGGGGCACAGACAGGAGACTGTGTGGCTGCAGAAGAGACCCCAGGATGGTGTGCTGCCTCCCGGGTACCAAGGTCAAGGATGTCTCTGAGCGGTTACTGAACATTCTGATGGGGAGGGTGAACATCCAGAGGTCATTGTGCACATCGGTCCACATGACAGAGGTAGACAAAGGGATAGGCCCCTGTGAAATAAGTATAGGGAGTTAGGTAAGAAGTTAAAAAAACAGGATATTGAGGTTAATGATCTCCAGATTACTCCCATGCCACCTGCCAGTGAGGACAGAATTAGAAAGATCAGCCAGATGGATGTGTGGCTGAGGCGCTGAGGCGCTGGTACAGGGGGTAGGGTTTTCAGTTCTTAGGTCATTGAGATCTCTTCTGGGGTAGAGGTGACATGTACCAGGGGAATGGGTTGCACTGGAAGCAGAGGGGCACCAGTATCACTGGGAAGAGATTTGCTAGTGTTACCCGGCAGGATTTAAACTAGTTTGGCAGGGAGTTGAGACTCTGAATAAGACAGGGGCCATCAACTAGTCAGGGGAAAATACATGAGCCATTCGAGAGCAAATTTCCTATCCAGGATATCCGGGGCACAGTATAGGGAGGGAAAATACTTCTGGTTTAAAAGGCATTAATTTCAACACACGAGGTCTGACTGGTAAGGCAGACAATTTCCGACCATGGATTTGCTCTGGGGACTGGGATATTATAGCCATAACAGAAACATGGCTGAGAGAAGGGCAGGACTGGCAGCTTAGTGTTCCAGGATACAGAAGCTACAAGTGTGACATGAGGAAAAGTAATTGAGATGGGGAAGTTGTCCCTTTGATTAGGGAGGACAGAAAAACAGTGCTGAGAGTCACTATTGTTAAGTGGTCATCAAATGAGGCCGTATTTTTAAAAGTTAGAAACAAAAAGGGTGTGGTCAGTCTGCTGGGATGGTGTTCTGGACCCCCAAATAGCCAGCGGGTACAAGAGGAGAAAATGTATGGTGAGATTGCAGGTACGTATAAAAATAATAGAGTAGTATTGGATGGAGATTTTAGCTTCCCCTGGATTGACTGGGTCACCCAGAGTGTAAAAGGACCATACAGGGTGGAATTTGTCAAATATGTCTAAGAATGTTTCCTAAACCAAGATGTAGAGGGCTCTACTGTACTCAGGCGAGTGCAACACAGGACCTCCCCTCAGAAACTGAGGTAGGGCAAGTGACTGAAGTTTCAGTCAGAGAGCACTTTGGGTCCAGTGCCCACAACTGTCTTCGTTTTAACATAGTTATGGAAAAAGATCAGACAGGTCCACAGATTCAGGTCTTAAATTGGAACAGGGTCAATATTGGGGCCATTCAGAAGGATCGAGCAAGGGTTGATTGGGTGAAGGTAAAAATCACACAACACCAGGTTAACATCCACCTGTTTACACAGGAACCTTGATTATCTGAACAAGATGGGCGGGCAATAGTGCATTCAGATAATTGGTTATTCGATTAATTGATTCCATGCTTTTCCTCTGGGGCTCGGAGCTTTTGGTAATGTCTAGTCCCCATTGAGGTGACGAGGCAGCAGCAAACAATGCCTGAGCCCTCATGCCCCGAAGACACCCCGCTGCTTGGCCCCAAACCCTTCCAACACCGCCCCAACCCACACCTCAATATCGCCTCCCACCCGTTCTCAAACCCTTCCAACACCAACCCACACCAGCCCTCCGCCACAAAAACCGCCCACCGCCACCCAACCCGCCCCCAAACCCATCCAACATCACCCTCTGCCCGCCTCCAACAGTTCACTCCAATCCCCAAACCAATCTAACACCGACCCATGCCGCCCCGAGCCTCCAAAACCGTCCAACGCCACCCTCCAATTGCCACCCACCCCATCCCTAAACCCATCCATCATCACCATCCGCCCGCCTCCAACAGAGCACACCCCTGCCCCAAACTCATCCAACACTACCCTCTGCCACCTCCAACAGAGCACCCCGCACACCCCAAACCCATCCAACATCACCCCCCGCCCGCCTCCAACAGAGCACCCAGCCCGCCCCCAAACCCATCCAATGTAACCCTACGCCCGACTCCAACAGTTCACCCCCAACCCCAAACCCATCCAACACCGACCCACACTGCCCCGTCTCCAAAACCGTCCAACGCGACCCTCCACTTGCCACCCCACCCACCCCAAAACGCATCCAACATCACCCTCCGCCTGCCTCCAACAAAGCACCCCGCCCGCCCCCAAACCCTTCCTGTGAAACCATCTCCAATCCCCACACCCATCCCAGTCTGGGCCATCTGTTTCAGATCAGGACATTGGTGTTTCTGTAACCTCTGGCACTACGAGCAAATCTTCCTAATTGTGTCTATTCGTTCAGATCTCGTCATCTTCAGCCTCCTGAAACTTCTTCCTGCCATTGTAACCCTCCCTGTTTAGAACACAGCACAGTTTCTCTTGTAAACACATCTTTCTGGTGACGAAATGTTATTTATCCCTGTGTCACAAGTTATTGCTGATAGTTTAACAATTCCAAAAAAAACTGTAATTGACTTTTTCCCAGAAATTCCTGTCACAGCCGAATTCACTAGTTTGCAGTTTTAGTTAAACGTTTACCCTTTCCCGTTCCCTTCTGCTAGTATTCAGTCACATCCTTATGCTGTTCTGATGCTTCACCTTTCTATTTGGATTTGGCAAGCTCCTTTCACCTGAACCCTGTCCCTGCATCCTCTTTGTCAGTTTAAAGCCCTGTCCATAAACCTACTGACATGATTGGTCAGGACACTGCTCCCTGCAGTGTTGTTATTATTTCACTCGTGGGATGTTGCTGTCTCTGGCTGGCCAGCATTTCATGCCCACCCCGAGCTGCCCTTGAGTTTAGTGGCTTTCCGGATCATTCCAGTGGGCAGTTGAGAGTCAACCTCCTTGCTCTGGGTCTGGATTCATATGTAGCCCAGACCGGCAGCACATAACAGATTCCCTTACTTAAAAGGTATTAAGCAGTCAGATGGGTATCCCTGCTACAGGCATTAAATTCTGGATGAAGAGTCGAGTGAGAGTAGCACTAGGCCATTGCCTAGCCCACTGATATCTCCCTCATCCCTGAGTACTGCTCCCAGTGCACATTCTTCCTAACCGTGGTTTGATCCTGATACCTTCCTGCACTCTGGTGATATCACGCAGTCTCTCTCCATGTGATATCTGTCATCGTGAGGGTCTAATTGCTGCCGGTGACCGTACCTTTTGCAGCTACTCCAGATCCTGAGGCAACAGAATTCTCCACTCCAGTGAGACGGGCAGCACAAGCCAGGGATGGAGACTGGAATATTCCAGATCTTTGTGGTACTCAGTGCCATTCTCCATGTGTAATCCTGACTGCATCAGTCAAATTTCCCATTCTGTTCATTTCTCTGTATCCTGTAGGTACTCAGGATGCACCTCACTTAGCAGAATTCCCAATTCCTGTTTCCTTCATCACCACATTGAAGACAGTCGGACAGCAAGAGAGTTGGAGAGAGAGATCTGAAGCCTTCAATAAACCCTGCAGTGAGGTAAGATCACTCACAGTGAACAGTGCAGAGTGTAATTAAGGGATCGAACTTTGGTCCAGAAGACATAACATAGATACGGTGTTGAAGAACGAACACAGAGCATGATGGTCCCAGGCTCAGTCCCCACCGTCTTGTTAATTTTCATCTCTGCTGTACTGAGCCTTCCTCTGACAATATAGGAAGTTGACAGTTATCAATCCAGACCTGTGCTGTCTTAGTGAGGATCAGTTCAACAGGAGACAGCAGGCCTCCCTCAATGAGATGGGATTGAAACTTTGGATCTTTCTGTGCTATATTCCCTCTCTCACACTGTCTCTTGTCGTGTGATGCAGTTATACTGCATGGAAAAATGCCTTTTGGTCTAACTTGTTGTCTTGAATGCTTGTTATTCCCAGAAATTCTCCTATTTCTGTAACCTCCGCCCCTCCCATATTCCCGCTGTATATTTGAAATCTACTCCAATGCTGATGACTCTCCCTATGTGTAAATTGCTCCAGTGACGATAACATGCCCAATTTCACTAATCTCTGTACAATAATCCCAATTTCTGTAGTCTTGCACAATACTTACAGTGCCCCCGTCGCTGTAAAATCCTCCAGCCTGGACCAAAGTACCAACTGTGTAACTTCGTTAATCTCGAAGAAAACATGATATCACTGTACCCTTCTGCAGGCCCTAAAACACTCCTGGCCTATAGCACCATACGACCTCAGTAAACTTCTCCCATCCCTACCGACCTCCTTATCTGTATTAACACGTCCAGACCCTTTTTAAGCCGCAACAGCATTCCACATCTCTGTTCGCTCCTCCACTCCCGACAGCCCTCCTAGCACCTCAAACAATATCTCTTCATGTAATTCTGCAATTTGGGGGAGCACGGTGGCTCAGTGGTGAGCAATGGTGCCTCGCAGCGACAGTGAACCCAGGTTCGATTCCAGAATTGGGTGACTCTCTGTGTGGAGTTTTCACATTCTCCCTATGTCTGCGTGAGTTTCCTCTGGGTGCTCCGGTTTTCTCCCACAGTCCAAAGATGTGCAGGTCAGGTGGATTGGTCATTCTAAATTGCCCGTAGTGTTAGGTGCATTGTCAGCGAGAAGTGGGTCTGGGTGGGTTACCCTTTGGAGGGTCGGTGTGGACATGTTGTGCCGAAGTACCTGTTCCCATGCTGTAAGGAATCTAATCTAAACTCTCCCTCTGCGTTCCATTTTACTTTCCCTAAATGTATCCCTCTATCCATTAACAGCCCCAAACCCTTAAAACCTCCAAGTCTCTGTGAACGCCCACAGCTCCAACATCCCTCCTTAACCGTGTAAACTTTTCCAGTCCTGATACACTCTGAAAATGTGGGCATCCTACAATCCTCGCTAACTGCGTAATCCTCTCAGGTCCATGCAACACCCCCGATCTGTGGAACCAACTCCAATGCTTGTGACTCTCCCGATCAGTTTCTACAAGACTTACTATCTATGTAACATTCTGCCGTCGCTATCACCAGCCCTGTCAATGTCAGCTCCTCTTGTCTCTCCATCAGTCTAATCATCGCCATAACCTTCTCCAGCTCTTACACCCCCATCTGTGTAAACTTTACACTCCCTTTCTACCATCCCTAAAGCAGTGAGTGCAATGCTCCCTATCTGTGTTAGTGTCTCCGGGCTGTATTGCTGTTCCTGTCTCTGTAAGCTCTGACAGATTGTCCAGCTTTTCGGTCCATATAATTTCCAGAACCTCAGCATCTGACATCAGCAAATGTTTTCATTAACGACAGCCTTCCTTATCTTTGTTCGTTCCTCAATTCCATACAGCTTCATAATCTCTGTAAATAGCAACATTGCATAAAATACTCCCTGTCTGTGTAAACTACCCCAATCCTACACTGTGAAGCCTCACTGTCATTTTGATCACCTGTAGTCTCTTCGGATCTCCCTGTATCTTTCCTGACTCCATTGAATACAGCTCATCTCATGTTATAACTCCTCTAACTCATATTTTACTCCCCATCTCTGTGATATTCTTCAGTTACTGCAATTCTCATTCTGTATCTCCAGAGCTTCCAATCCCCCTGATCGATGTCAGGTTATTTATCCCTTGCAGCATGTTTAACACCTGTAACAGACTCCAACTCCTCAATATCTCCTGTTGCTGTAACCTCCTCAAATACTACAGCTCACTGTCTTTGTAATATCTTCCAGTAACTGTCGATTTCTGTATCCTCCTCCAGAACAGCACTCCACATCTCTGTGTAACTGATGGGAATGCTGCACACCTGCCTTCAAAGTCCTCTCTAGCTCTCTGATCTACAGCAGCCCGAGAACCCTCAGTATCTCTGGCTCCTCCAATCCTGACACTTCTCCCTGGCTGTGTGAACTGAACCAACTCCTTCAACCCTCCCTATCTTACTCCTGCAGCTCCAACTATTGTCCATGTCAGTGTAATTCCCAGCACCAACAATCCTCCCGTTCTCTATAAACTCCTGCAGCTCCAACTACCACCCAAATCTGTGTAATCTCCAGTCCGTCCAATCCTCCCAGTCTCTATAAAGTCCTGTAGCTCCAACTACCACCAATACCTCTGTAATCTCCAGACTTGACAATCCCCCCTCTCTGTATCTCCTGTAGCTCCAATGACCATCCCATCTGTGTAATCTCTAGTCCCTATATTCCTCCTGATCTCTGTAACTCCTTCAGGGCTGATAACCCTGTAACTCTCCCTGACATCTTTCAACATGACAACCTACCTGACCTCTAACCACCAACAGTGATGTCAAACCACCCAAACACTGGAACATCCTCCAGTTTCTACAGCCCAGCTTTTCTCTGTTAGCTTCTCTGGTGTCTGTATTCCCCTTTATCTCCAGTTACAGATCCTTTGCTCAGGGAAACAATATCTCAGTACCGAATCTGTAAGAACACAAGAATCTTTGGTGTATCAATAAATATGCGTCATTTTCTACATTTTAACGACTGCAAGTTCAACCTTCTCCATCTCTTCTCATCAATATCCCTCCATTTTGAAGACCAGCCTGGTGAACCTTCTCTGGGCTGCCTCCAATGCAAGGACATTTTCCCTCCAGATAGGGGACCAAACCCCTTGACAGTATTCTCAGTGTGAGCTGATTGGAGTCCTCTATAGTTGTTACAAGCCTTCCTAATTTATTTCTCCATTCCCTTTGGAAGCAATGCCAGCATTCCATTTACCTTCTCTATGTCCTGCTGTCCCTGTATGCTACCTTTCTGAGATTTATACACCAGGATTCCCACGTTACTCCGTGGTGCAGCTTTCTGCAGTTGATCTGAAACCAAGAGGTGACAGCAATAATCAGAAAAGTGTTGGAATGTGTGGTAAACTATCTGCCAGAAATGATAACTGGACAGTTAAAAACCTATGGAAAAAGCGCAGTCCATTTATAGGAGTAGAATTAGGCCATTCGGTCCAAAGGGTCTATTCCACTATTTGATTATGGCTAAATTGTTTCTCAACCCCATTCTCTCACTTACTCCCTGTAACCATTGACCTCCTTACTTATCAAGATCCTGGCTATCTCTGAGTTAGATATGTTCAATCACTTAGCACCCACAGCCCCATGAGGTAGTGAGTTGAATGAATCCATCACCCTCTGGCTGAATAAATTCCTCCACATCTCTATTCTAAAGGGTATTCCCTTCACTCTGAAGCTGTGCCCTTGGCACCTAGTCTCTCCTGCTCTTGGAAACATCTTGCCCACTCCATCCAGGCCCCTCAGTATTCTGTAAGTTTGAATGATATTCTGCCGCTGCCTCTGAATCTTCATCAAGTGCAGACCCAGAGACTTCACCTGCTCCTCATATGACATGAATTTCATCCCTGAGATCTTTCTTGGAAACCCATTTCTCGTACCCCTTCACAACCTTTGTCCAGACTCTGAATGAATAACGTGTAGAGTGTAGTCCCAACACTGACCCCTGCGGAGCTCCCCTCATCACCAGTTCCCATCGTGAAAAAGACCCCTTTCTTCACACTCTCTGCCTTGTGCCAATCGGACAAATCCTCTATCCATGCTCAGCATGTTGTTCTGAAACGGAAATTTCATTTCACACCCACTGCTGGATTTATTTTTCTGTCTGGCTGTAAACAGCAGAGTTTCACCATTTCCTTCCCATCTGTAATTCCCTGGAGAACGTGGTGGGGAGCTGCCTTCCTGACCCATTGCAGTCCTTTGGGTGTGGGGGACAGACACAGTGCTGGGAGGATGGAGCGTGGCTTGGAGGGCACCTTGGAAATGCTGGTGTTCCCGTGCACCTGGCGCTCCTGTCTTTCCAGGGTATAGTGGTTCCGGGTTTGTGAAGTAGTGTTGAAAGGGCCTGCCCGAGTGACCTCAGTGCTACTTGTAGATCTTTTATTCCTTCATTCATTCACGGACATGAACTTTGATGGCTGAGTCAGCAGTTCTTGTTGATTTTGTGTTGTTCCTGAGAAGGTGGTGAGCTGCCTTCCTGAGCCACTTCACGAGTCATTGGAAATTCTGATCACCTAAAATCTCTCCCTTTTAAAATTTGTCACCCCTTCAGCTTCTGGAACACTCCATATAACTGTAATCAATGACAGCACAGATTCCCTTCCTAAATCTCGATAATTACAATGGTAGCGTGTGCTAAATTGGCAGTTTCCGTCCTCTTGATCCATCTCGGGACTTCCAGCCCCTATAATCCCACTATTTGGAATGCTTCCATTCTCTACACCTCCTCATGTCCTGAGGGTCCTTGAACACCACCAGTGCTTGAAAGTTTCTATTCCACCCGGTTACTGCGAGTCTTCTAACTCTGTAACATCCAACAGTCTCCACTACCAAACAACACTTGCTGGCTCTCAATTTGCATTTTTTGAAGCCTACACATCTCTCTAAGCAGCTCAGGAAAAGCCCTTTAGACTCTACAAAGCTCCATCATGAATAAGACACTATCTTTCTATTACCTTTGCCTTCTTCGGTGTCTTCAACTCTCACACGATCTTCCAGTAAACCTCTTTAGTTGCTGCAGGTCTCCCTAGCTCCCCAGATAACCTGTTTCATCCCCTACAGCTCCCTCAATCACTGTAACACCCTCTGCTCTGTCTAATCCTCCTCTTTCCCACTGTCTTCCAGGCACAACAGCGATCCTGGAAGAGAGCAGTGCGGAATGGGATGTTATAAATCTCAGCTGAGGCTTGAGGCCAACCATTACCTCGGAGTCACAAGGGGAGAGACCCTGAGAGCGAGCAGTAGAATATTAACCACCAGTGAGGATCAAGGCCGACTGGGACTTGGAGTTGGAGAAACAGCAGAGCAGGAGGCTTGAAATCAACACCGAGTCACAGAGGGAGTGACCATGTCAGGGAGCAACTTGGAGCAGGAGCATGAGGCTCACTCATGTCTAGGAGGTGAATGCACCAACATGGGATGATATAAATCAGTACTGAGGATCGAGGTCTAGTCATGCCTGGGATTCACAGAGAAGGTGACCAAGTGAGGGAGCAGAGTGGAGTGGGAGCTGGAGGATTACACGTCCCTGTGACTCACCGAGACGGTGACGCTGTGAGGGAGCAGAGTGGAGTGGGAGCTGGAGGATTACACATCCATGGGAGTCACAGAGACGGTGATGCTGTGAGGGAGCAGAGTGTAGTGGGAGCTGGAGGATTACACGTCCCTGTGAGTCACAGAGATGGTGACCCTGTGAGGGAGCAGAGTGTAGTGGGAGCTGGAGGATTCCACGTCCCTGAGAGTCACAGAGATGGTGACCCTGTGAGGGAGCAGAGTGTAGTGGGAGTGGGAGGATTACACGTCCCTGGGAGTCACAGAGACGGTGACGCTGTGAGGGAGCAGAGTGGAGGGGGAGCTGGAGGATTGCATGTATCTGGGAGTCATGGAGAAAACCTTCTGCTGCTGGGACCTGCCTGCACCGAGTTTGAATGAAGTGCAAGAGCTATCACAGAAAAGGCTGTATGTTCATTGGCTAATAAATACACCAGTATTACTGACTGTCAGTTAATTGCTGTAAGTCAGCAAATTTATTTTTTAACTTCTGAAGTAAAGATTGATCTCAGAAATATGAGGGGGATGTGAAATTCTGAGCCAGTATAATAAATTACGCTCAGTAAGCCACAGTGTAATAAGGGACTTAACATATTATGATGTCCCTGTTGTTAACTTAATTCTAAGTAATTAAGTAAGTTACTCTAGACATGTTGCATTTTAAGACATGGCAAGGCATGTTTGTCAAATGGAAAATGTGTTCTGTTACATTGGGAAGTCAGAGCACCTGCTCATGTCCTCGATGAACACTGGGTCGTGGAGCTCAGACAGTGACGAGAGACTCTGTCATGCTGAGAGTTATGGGGATTGCACACACATAGAACAGACCACCCTGCAGACATGACAGCCTGGTATAAGTAAGGGATAAGGTCTAGGCAATCGAAGAGAAACAGCCAGGGAATCCAGGTATAGCCTGACGTCTCCCTCCCAATTCAGTTTCCCCTTTCGGAAGCTGATGAAGGTGCAGTCAGAGCCATGTCTGTGGCCCCACAAGCAGTCTAACTGTATCGGAGTGGAGGGAGAAGGAAGGAGGAGCAATAGTCACAGAGGTGTCAGGAAAGTGAAGAAGGTGTCAGTATGTCTGTAATTCCAGGATAGTGGGGTTAAGAATGTTACTGTGTCTGCACGACAATCGTCTAGTGGCCAGTGAGCAGTCAAAGATCATGTCCACGTTGGTAGGGATGGCATGGGTAGGAAAAGTGAAGTGGTCTGGGAATCAGAATTTAGGGAGCTAGGTGGATGGTTAGCAAATGGGAACTCAAATGTATCAATCCCTGGAATACTCCCAGGGCGTGTCCAAGTGAGAACAGGACTCAGAGTTTCAGGTAGATGAGAGTGTGACTGGAACGATGGTGCAGCAGGAAGGGCTTCAGATTCCTGTGTCATTGGGACTTACTCTGGGGAAAACAGCAACTGTACAAACTGGATGGGCTAACATGTGACAGAGCTGGGACTGAATTCCTTCTGGGATGTGTGGGTGGAATTGAAAATAACTTGGCGTGTGTATGGGATCCAAAAAGGAATAGTGGAGGAGATTACCAGGATTCTCAAAATAATGGGAGATACAGTTGGTACTAATTTACAACAACAAGTTTATCAGTGGAAGATGGAGTGAGAAAGAAAGCCTTAATTTGACGTATTCTGCATGGACATGAATACTCAGAATGTAGGGAGTTCCAGATGCAGTTTGGTGTGTGGAAATCTGATGTACTGATCACCGAGAGCTGGCTCAAGGAATAGCAGGACTGGATGTTAAATATTGCTGGGGATAAAGGATTCCAAAATGATAGAAGGGAAGAGAAAGGATGAAGGTAGAAGTATTGGTTGAGATTAGTGTTAGTTAAGGAGTCCAAAAGAAAGAGGATCCATCCAAGGACAGAATGAATTTGGTTGGAGCTACAGAATTAGAAGTGTACAATTAAACTGTGAGGTACAGTCTATCAGCCAGCAACCATTGGAAAGGATGGAGACAATAAATATGCAGGAGCATTTGAGAGCGATGATAATACTACAGATTAGTAAAACTGAGAAACTTAATTTATCCAAATATTGACTGGGTTATTGTGGTGCAGGGTCATGAGGGGCCAGTATCCCTGGATTATATGGAGGAGAGCACATTTCAAGAGTATGTGTCCAGCGCAAGACAGCATGTACTGTTGGACCTGGTCCTTGGAAAAGAGGTGGGACAAGTGGATCCAGTGTCAGTAGGGGAACGTTTTGGGGTGCAGCGATCATTTTTCTTTTGAAAAGTTCAGAATGATGGTAGAGAATGGTATGCAATAATTGACAGTGAGAAACATTAGTTGACTGAGAGCAGCCTTCAATAAGGCAAGAATGAAGCTGGGAACTTGTCAACAAAGCCAGTGAAATTGTAGCTTTAAATAGCTAGGTCAGATGGAGCTGGGATTGTGGAGATGTGGCTGCAGTATGACCATGACTGAGAAATGGATAATCAAAGGTTTTCCCCATTTCTACAGGAAGGATAAGTAGGCCAACACAGTGAAGTAGTATTATGTATAAAGGATGGGATCAGTATTATTGTGATGCTAATCAATTCACACACTGCTCCTCCCTGTCCTCATCCCTCATCACTGCGTATTGATCCTATCAGATATTTGTAATCTTTGAAAACTTCAGAAAATAGCACAGTATAGAGGAGATGACTCTGTCCACTGTCTGCATTGGACAAGATGTAACGTTTTTTAAAGCCCTAGTTCTGTCTTCCCAGACAGTGTAAGACTTCAGGTGCAGATCCCGGCACCTTTTTAAAATGGTTTGTGAATTTCTGCATCTACTCCGCTTCCATGTGTGACTCCCAGAACCCTACCATGCTCTGGGTGAAATAACAACTTTCCTCACCAATTCTCTCATATTTCATCCAATTACATTAAAGATTCATCGCTGGTAATTGAGCTCTCTAACAGCAACAAGATATTGTCTCCCTTTCTACCCATGTCCCTGACAATATGTGCACCCCAATTAAATCTCCTCTCAGCACCCTCCATTCCAATGTTTACTCATAACTGCACTTCCACTGTCACAGGGTGGAGAATCTCCTCTGTACCCTCTCCAGTCCAATCCCATCCTTCCATGTGATAGAGTGACCAGAACTGCACACAGTCCCCAAGCTCTGACTGAGCTCATTACTTATACAGTTCCTGCATAAGTTTCCTGCTCTCAAGTTCATTATTTTGTCTGATAGAGAAAATAATGTCATTTCCTACATTAACTAGATTATTGATGTTTCAGCTACCTTCGTTTACCTGCCCACACTGACCATATTCTCATTTTTATTGTCCATTCCTCTCTATTGTTGATGTCCCCAAATGCCTTGCCTTGCACCTCTCTGGGTTGTTTGCGCCATTCACCTGGACCACATACTTTCTGTTTTTAAGCAGCCTGCCATGGGCTCTCTCGTTAAATCCAAGTCAGTCACATGCAGTTTCAGGTTAGTGCCTCAAACCGACACAGTCAGATTAATTACACACGATCTTCCTTAAATAAATCGAGACCGACTGTCCTGGAGTCCCTGGGACTTCCTCAGTGACCATTTATCCACTGTCTCAGAATTCCACCCTCAATATTTTCAGTCAGTCCCTTGCTCCACATTAAACAAAGCTGAGGTGTTAGCCGTTCCCCAGTCCTCCGGCACCATCCCTGCATCCAGTGAGGATTGGATAATGTGGGTAACTAGAAGGAAGCAAATTTTTCCGGCTTCTTTTCACAGTCTGGAACATGGTGTTACCCCATTTTAAGGATTTGAATCTCCTGTAAAAATCTCCGCTCCAAGATTGTCGCTCCCAATATTTCACACTGCATCCCTATTTTGATTCAGACAGACAGAGGCCTGAACCATCTTACGATTTGCTCAAGTCTCATTTTAGTCCAGTTTCATGGAGGGTTTCTCTCCACAAGGTGAAGTGCATTTTCTCATGATACCATCCCCAATCTGCCTCATTAATTACCCTCACTGCACACGTGGTTAACTTCTCAACTGACACGGACACGATGATTTTCCCCTTCATCATAACAACTGCCCACTGCCTGGATATCCCAGAATGCACCGGCCTTCCTGCTCCAGGGGCCATTATTAAAATGACAGTACAATCTTAGATTGGCAAGCCAAAACTGGCCTGGACATGGCAGACATGGTAAACCTGGGGCCCCACTTTGTTGCCAAGCCCCTGAGGTTCTGGTGGATTGCATGGTCCAGGAGAGGGACATTATCTTCCTCCAGGACTGGCAGGGGAGGCCACGACACCACACCCTGCCTGCTTGGTCCGAAGCTGACCCCTGGGTCAGTGAGGTGCCAGCCTTTTGGGTGAATGCCCAGCAGTGTAGGAAGGAGGTCAGTGACCTTCTCCCCTCCACCAGGGTAAGTGCAACCATCTGCACTTCGTGCCCTCTCCCTCACTCTCTCTCTCTGTTACTGCACCCACCTCCCACCAAGGTGCATGTTCTCCCACTCTCCCTAAATGCAGCACTTGCCTCGGTCTCTCTCTAACCTCTTCTCGGTCCCTCTTCCCAGCTCTGCCTGGTGTCTGTGCTGCCCACTCACTCACTCAGGACACCTCCCCACCTTTCCCTCAGCTGTCCCAGCACTAACAGCTGTACCAACCTTTTCCATCTCCCTTCATACCTCTTGCTAATTTTCACATTCCAGATGGAACCATCCCACAAAAGGAGAGATAGAGCCAAGAGGATTAAGGGTCTCTCCAACATTCAGCTCCTCACCCCATCACAGGGGAAGGATCCTGACCCTAACAACCACGACAGGCTGACTGACCGTGTCCAAGCTCCCGCACTGGGATCTGATACTTCCCCTGACACACTGTGCTGGGCACTGTGACTGACTGTGGACAATGATATCAAGCTTCCTGGTTTGTGTCTGTGCTACACACCATGACAATACAGCAGGCGTGTGAGCCTGGTAGCTCTGGCTGAGGAGAAACACTGCTAAAGACAGGGTAAGGCAAGGCAATAATTCTTTGAGCATTCAAGTCAGCTCAAAGTGTATGTGTACGAAAAAGAACTGAGCAGCCCATGAGCTGGGGGTGAGTCCCTGAGCACAGTGTCATTGCAACAGCATTGACTGTTTACAAACACGGAGTGAGCAGGCCCAGAGGGGCAGGCCATGAGCTGGGTGTGTGTCCCTGAGCACAGTGTCCTTGCAGCAGCATTGACTGTGTACAAACACGGAGTGAGCAGGCCCAGAGGGGCAGGCCATGAGCTGGGTGTGGGTCCCTGAGCACAGTGTCCTTGCAGCAGCATTGCAATGAGAGTTGTCAGTGCACCATGAACTGCAGCATTGAAGTACACGTGTACTATCAGTGGGTCAGAGATGTGCTGAGATGGCATGGTGAGGCTGGCATGTGACAGATGCCAACGACGGGGATGTGGCATACGTGCAGCTTCTGTTAGTGCAGTGTCCCCTGAGACATTGGTGTCCAAGATAGAAGGCCGTAGGAGCGAGGGGCGAGATGGAGTTACCAGTTACCAGCTCAGACTTTCACGTCAAATTCTCCGTATTGAGTTCCCCGACAGTGGAAGGGAGGACATGAACCTGCAAGTTGATGACGAGAGATCAACAATAGTGTGGTTATTGATCATCAGTAATCATTCACTGAGCATCTCGCCACTGCTGCATACAAATCTTGACTCAACGAACAGTCCAGCACAGAAACAGGCCCTTCAGCCCAGCAAGCCAACACTGACACATGATGCCCTTCTAAAGGTAAAATGTAGGTTTTTGCCTCGACACATTCTATGCAATTCTATTTGTTGCTGTCTCTTCTCTATGACAAGATGCCTCTTAAACCTTGCTATGTTAGCTTCTTCCCCTCTTATCAGTGTATTCCAGTCACTTTCACATTCTATCTGGAAAAGCAACAAAAAACTCGCCGAGTATATCTCCTGAACTTTCTCCTTTATCTAAAACCTACGGTCCTGAGTAATTGATATTTCTACTCTGGGAAAGTCTTTAACTGTCCTTCTCTCTATGTCTCTGATAATTTTGTAAATATCTATCACGTAGCCCCATAGCCAATGATGTCCAGCTGCACACAAACCATGTTTGTTCAATTTCTCCTTCTGGCTAATACCCTCCAAACCAGACAACATCCTGGCAAAACATTTCCAAACCCTCACCAACACTTCCACATCGTTCTGCTGGTGTGGCAACCAGTACTGTACACGATATTCTAAATATGCCTGAACTAAGTTTCTCTACAGCTGCAATATGACCTGCTAATTTTCATACTGCATGCTCCGATGCCGGTCTGCAAGTTTACCGTCAGTCTTCTTGATCACCCTATCCACCCGTGTTACCACTTTCTGGGAACTGTGGAGCTGTACACCTAGGTCCCTTCGGATGTTGATGCAATCAGTAGTTTTTCGTTCCACTTTATACTTCTCTCCTGCATTAGACCTTCTAAAACGCATCACGTTGCAACTGTCCAGATAAAGTGATATCTGTGTTTTCTCTATCCAAATCTGCAGCTGACCTATATCCCGCTGTATTCTCTGGCAATCATCCTCACAATCTGCAACTCCGCCAATCTATTTACAGATCTCCAGTCAGAAAATCACTGTTCCACCACAACTCTGTCTTCTATGACCAAGCAGTTCTCTATCCATCTTACTAACTGTCCGCTGATCCCATTTCACTTCACCTTCTGTATGAGCCTGCCATAAGGAACTATATCAAAGGCCTTGCTACGGTCCAGACGGCCAACATCCAGCCCCATCTCCTCATCAATCAATTGTCTCACTTCCCCAAAATAATCAAGTTTGTAAGACAGGATATTCTTCCCAAAAGTGTGTTGCCTGTTGCTAGTAAGTCCATACTAGAATACTGTTGAAGCTGCATTCATTCAGACAAGTGCTAATTCCATCACATTCCTGACTTGAACCTTGGAGGTTAGACTAGATTCCCTACAGTGTGGAAATAGGCCCTTCAGCCCAACCAGTCTACATCAACCCTCAGAAGAGTAACCCACCCAGACCCATTCCCCTGCACGATATTGAACCCTGACCAGTGCATGAAAGACGGATGAAATCCACGCAGACACAGGGTAAATGTGAAAACTCCACAAAGACATTCACCCAAGGCCAGAATGGAACCGAGGACTTAGGTGAGAAAGCAGTGCAAAGCACTGAGTACTTGATGGTGACTGTACAGTGGGGGGTATGCTGGGCCATGATGGTTACTGTACAGTGGGAGGTATGTCGGGCCGTGATGGTGACTGTACAGTGTGAGGTAAGTCAGGCCGGGATGGTTACTGTACAGTGGGAGGAATATCAGGCCGTGATGGTTGTTGTACAATGGGAGGGATGTCAGGCCGTGATGGTTGTTGTACAATGGGAGGGATGTCAGGCCGTGATGGTTGTTGTACAATGGGAGGTATGTCAGGCCGTGATGTTTACTGTACAGTAGGAGGTATGTCGGGGTGTGATGGTTACTGTACAGTGGGAGGTTTGTCAGTCCGTGATGGTTACTGTACAGTGGGCGTTATGTTGGGCCGTGATGGTTACTGTAGAGTGAGAGGTATATCGGGCCGTGATGGTGACTGTACAGTGGGAGGTATATCGGGCCGTGATGGTTACTGTACAGTGGAGGGTAAGTCAGGCCGTGATGGTTACTGCACAGTGGGCGGTATGTAAGGTCGTGATGTTTACTGTACAATGGGAGTTATGTCGGGGTGTGATGGTTACTGTACAGTGGGAGGTATATCGGGCCGTCATGGTTACTGTACAGTGGGAGGTATATCGGGCCGTGATGGTTACTGTACAGTGGAGGGTATGTCAGGCCGTGATGGTTACTGTACAGTGGGAGGTATGTCGGGCTGTGATGGTTACTGTACAGTGGGAGTTATGTCGGTGTGTGATGGTTACTGTACAGTGGGAGGTATGTCGGGCCTTGATGGTTACTGTACAGTGGGAAGTATGTCAGGCCGTGATGGTTACTCTACAGTGGGAGGTATATCGGGCCGTGATGGCTACTGTACAGTGGGTGTTATGTCGGGCCCTGATGGTTACTGTACACTGGGAGGTAGGTCGGGGCGTGATGGTTACTGTACAGTGGGACGTATGTCAGTACGTGATGGTTACTTTATAGTGGGAGGTATGTCGGTCCGTGATGGTTACTGAACAGTGTGAGGTATGAAGTGCAGTGATGATTACTGTACAGTGGGAGGAATATCAGGCCGTGATGGCTACAGTACAGTGCGAGGTATGTCAGGCCAGGATGGTTACTGTGCAGTGGAGAGTATGTCAGGCCGTGATGGGTAACTGTACAGTGGGAGGTATGTCGGGGTGTGATGGATACTGTACAGTGGTAGATATGTCGGGCCCTGATGGTTACTGTACAGTGGGAGGATGTCGGGGTGTGATGGTTACTGTACAGTGGGAGGTATGTCAGGCCGTGATGGTAACTGTACAG
Source organism: Chiloscyllium punctatum (assembly GCF_047496795.1). NCBI lineage: Eukaryota > Metazoa > Chordata > Chondrichthyes > Orectolobiformes > Hemiscylliidae > Chiloscyllium > Chiloscyllium punctatum. Next base: position 43,614,462 of record NC_092790.1, on the reverse strand, counting down.
TGGGAGGTATGTCGGTACGTGATGGTTACTGTACAGTGGGACGTATGTCGGTCCGTGATGGTTACTGTACAGTGGGAGGTATGTCGGGCCGTGATGGTTACTGTACAGTGGGAGGTAGTACGGGCCGTGATGGTTACTGTACAGTGGGAGGTATGTCGGGGTGTGATGGTTACTGTTCAGTGGGAGGTATGTCGGGCCGTGATGATTACTGTACAGTGGGAGGTATGTCAGGCCGTGATGGTTACTGCACAGTGGGAGGTATGTCGGGGTGTGATGGTTACTGTACAGTGGGAGGTATGTCGGGCCGCGATGGTTACTGTAGAGTGGGAGGTATGTCGGGCCGTGATGGTTACAGTACAGTGGGAGGTATGTCGGGCCGTGATGGTTACTGTACAGTGGGAGGTATGTCAGGCCGTGATGGTTACTGCACAGTGGGAGGTATGTCGGGGTGTGATGGTTACTGTACAGTGGGAGGTAAGTCGGGCCATGATGGTTACTGGACAGTGGGAGGTATGTCGGGCCGTGATGGTTACTGTACAGTGGTAGGTATTTCGGGTCATGATGGTTACTGTAGAGTGAGAGGTATATCGGGCCGTGATGGTAACTGTACTGTGTGAGGTAAGTCAGGCCGGGATGGTTACTGTACAGTGGGAGGTATGTCGCGCTGTGATGGTTACTGTAGAGTGAGAAGTATATCGGGCCGTGATGGTAACTGTACTGTGTGAGGTAAGTCAGGCCGGGATTGTTACTGTACAGTGGAAGGAATATCAGGCCGTGATGGTTGTTGTACAATGGGAGGGATGTCAGGCCGTGATGGTTGTTGTACAATGGGAGGTATGTCAGGCCGTGATGTTTACTGTACAGTAGGAGGTATGTCGGGGTGTGATGGTTACTCTACAGTGGGAGGTATGTCAGGCCGTGATGGTTACTGTACAGTGGGAGGTATATCGGGCCGCGATGGTTACTGTACAGTGGAGGCTATGTCGGGCCGTGATGGTTACTGTACAGTGTGAGGTATGTCGGCCCGTGATGATTACTGTAGAGTGAGAGGTATATCGGGCTGTGATGGAAGCTGTACTGTGTGAGGTAAGTCAGGCCGGGATGGTTACTGTACAGTGGAAGGAATATCAGGCCATGATGGTTGTTGTACAATGGGATCTATGTCAGACCGTGATGGTTACTGTACAGTGGGAGGAATGTCGGGATGCGATGATTAGTGTACAGTGTGAAGTATGTCAGGCCATGATGGTTCTCGTACAGTGAGAGATATTTGGGGCTGTGACGGTTACAGTTCAGTGGGAGGTATGTCGGGGTGTGATGGTTACTGTACAGTGGGAGTATGTCGGGCCGTGATGGTTACTGTACAGTGGGAGGTATGCCCTGCCGTGATGGTTACTGTAAAGTGGGAGGTATGCCCCGCCGTGATGGTTACTGTACAGTGGGAGGTATGTCAGGCCAGGATGGTTACTGTACAGTGGGAGGTATGTCGGGATGTGATGGTTACTGTACAGTGGGAGGTATGTCGTGCCGTGATGGTTACTGTAAAGTGGGAGGTATGTCGGGCCGTAATGGTTACTGTACAATGGGAGGTATGTTTGGGTGTGATGGTTACTGTACAGTGGGAGGTATGTCGGGCCATAATGGTTACTGTACAGTGGGAGGTATGTCTGGGTGTGATGGTTACTGTACAGTGGGACGTATGTCGGGCCGTGATGGTTACTGTACAGTGGGACGTATGTCAGGCAGTGATGGTTACTGTACAGTGGGAGGTATGTCAAGCCGTGATGGTTACTGTACAGTGGGAGGTATGTCGGGCCTTGGTGGTTATTGTAAAGTGGGAGGTAATCCTGGCCATGATGGTTTCTGTACAGTGGGAGGAATATCAAGCCGTGATGGTTATGGTACAGTGCGAGGTATGTCGGGCCCTGATGTTTACGGTACAGTTGGAGGTATGACGGGTTGTGATGGTTACTGTACAGTGGGAGGTATGTCGGGCCGTGATGGTTACTGTACAGTGAGAGGTATGTCGGGCCGTGATGGTTACTGTACAGCGAGAGGTATGTCGGGGTGTGATGGTTACTGTACAGTGGGAGGTATGTCAGGCCGTGACAGTTTCTGTACAGTGGGAGGTATGTCGGGGTGTGATGGTTACTGTATAGTGGGAGGTATGTTGGGACGTGATGGTTACTGTACAGTGGGAGTTATGTTGGGCCGTGATGGTTACTGTACAGTGGGAGGTATGTTGGGACGTGATGATTACTGTACAGTGGGAGTTATGTTGGGCCGTGATGGTTACTGTACAGTGGGAGGTATGTCGGGCCGTGATGGTTACTGTACAGTGGGAGGTATGTCAAGCCGTGACCGTTACTGTAAAGTGGGAGGTATGCCGGGCATTGCAGTTACTGTGCAGGGGGAGGTATGTCAAGCCGTGATCGTTACTGAACAATGGGAGGTAAGTCTGGCCTTGGTAGTTACTGTACAGTGTGAGGTATGTCGGGCCGTGATGGTTACTGTACCGTGTGAGGTATGCCGGGCTTTGACGGTTACTGTGCAGTGGGTGGTATGTCAAGCCGTGATGGTTACTGTAAAGTGGGAGGTATGTCGGGGTGTGGTGGTGACTGTACAGTGGGAGGTAAGTCTAGCCATGACGGTTACTGTACATTGGGAGGTATGCCGGGATTTGACGGTTACTGTGCAGTGGGATGTATGTCAAGCCGTGATGGTTACTGTACAGTGGGAGGTATGTCGGGCCGTGATGGTTACTGTACATTGGAAGGAATATCAGGACATTATGGTTATGTACAGTGGGAGATATGTCGGTCCGTGATGGTTACTGTACAATGGGAGATATGTCGGTCCGTGATGGTTACTGTACAGTGAGAGGTATATCGGGCCGTGGGTAACTATACAGTGTGAGTTATGTCGTGCCGTGATGGTTACTGTACAGTGGGAGGTAATTCAGGCCGGGATGGTGACTGTGCAGTGGAAGGAATATCAGGCCGTGATGGTTACTGTACAGTGGGAGATATGTCGGTCCGTGATGGTTACTGTACAGTGGGAGATATGTCGGTCCGTGATGGTTACTGTACAGTGAGAGGTATATCGGGCCGTGATGGTAACTGTACAGTGTGAGTTATGTCGTGCCGTGATGGTTACTGTACAGTGGGAGGTAATTCAGGCCGGGATGGTGACTGTGCAGTGGAAGGAATATCAGGCCGTGATGGTTACTGTACAGTGGGAGATATGTCGGTCCGTGATGGTTACTGTACAGTGAGAGGTATATCGGGCCGTGATGGTAACTGTACAGTGTGATTTATGTCGTGCCGTGATGGTTACTGTACAGTGGAGGGTAAGTCAGGCCGTGATGGTTACTGCACAGTGGGCGGTATGTAAGGTCGTGATGTTTACTGTACAATGGGAGTTATGTCGGGGTGTGATGGTTACTGTACAGTGGTAGGTATGACGGGCCGTGATGGTTACTGTACAATGGGTGGTATGTCAGGCCGTGATGGTTACTGTACAGTGGGAGGTTTTCGGGCAGCGATGGTTACTGTACAGTGGGAGGTATATCGGGCCGTGATGGTTACTGTACAGTGGAGGGTATGTCAGGCCGTGATGGTTACTGTACATTGGAAGGAATATGAGGACATTACGGTTACTGTACAGTGGGAGATATGTCGGTCCGTGATGGTTACTGTACAATGGGAGATATGACGGGCCGTGATGGTTACTGTACAGTGGGAGGTTTTCGGGCAGTGATGGTTACTGTACAGTGGGAGGTATATCGGGCCGTGATGGTTACTGTACAGTGGAGGGTATGTCAGGCCGTGATGGTTACTGTACAGTGGGAGGTATGTCGGGGTGCGATGGTTACTCTACAGTGGGAGGTATGTCGGGCCGTGATGGTTACTGTACAGTGGGAAGTATGTCGGGCCGTGATGGTTACTGTACAGTGGGAGGTATGTCGGGCCGTGATAGTTACTGTACAGTGGGAAGTATGTCGGGCCGTGATGGTTACTGTACAGTGGGAGGTATGTCGGGCTGTGATGGTTACTGTACAGTGGGAGATATGTCGGGGTGCGATGGATACTGTACAGTGGGAGGTATGTCGGGCAGTGTTGGTTACTGTACAGTGGGAAGTATGTCGGGCTGTGATGGTTACTGTACAGTGGGAGGAATGTCGGGGTGTGATGGTTACTGTACAGTGGAGGGTATGTCGGGATGCGATGATTACTTTACAGTGTGAAGTATGTCGGGCCGTGATAGTTACTGTACAGTGGGAGGTATGTCGGGCCGTGACGGTTACTGTACAGAGGGAGGTATGTCGGGCCATGATGGTTCTTGTACAGTGAGAGATATTTGGGGCTGTGATGGTTACTGTACAGTGGGAGGTATGTCGGGCCGTGACGGTTACAGTTCAGTGGGAGGTATGTCGGGCTGTGATGGTTACTGTACAGTGGGAGGTATGTCGGAGTGTGATTGATACTGTCCAGTGGTAGGTATGTCGGGGTGTGATTGATACTGTACAGTGGTAGGTATGTCGGGCCGTAATGGTTGTTGTACATTGGGAGGTATGTCAGGCCGTGATGGTTACTGTACAGTGGGAGGTATGTCGGGCCGTGATGGTTACTGTACTGTGTGTGGAATTTCGGGGTGCGATGGTTACTCTACAATGGGAGGTATGTCAGGGTGTGATGGTTACTGTACAGTGGGAGTATGTCGGGCCGTGATGGTTACTGTACTGTGGGAGGTACATCGGGCCAGGATGGTTACTGTACAGTGGGAGGTATGTCGGGGTGAGATGGTTACTGTACAGTGGGAGGTATGTCGCGGTGTGATGGTTACTGTACAGTGGGAGGTATGTCGTGCCGTGATGTTTACTGTACAGTGGGAGGTATGTCGGGCCGTAATGGTTACTGTACAGTGGGAGGTATGTCTGTGTGTGATGGTTACTGTACAGTGGGACGTATGTCGGGCCGTGATGGTTACTGTACAGTGGGACGTATGTCAGGCCGTGATGGTTACTGTACAGTGGGAGGTATGTCAAGCCGTGATGGTTACTGTACAGTGGGAGGTATGTCGGGCCTTGGTGGTTATTGTAAAGTTGGAGTTAAGTCTGGCCATGATGGTTTCTGTACAGTGGGAGCAATATCAAGCCGTGATGGTTATGGTACAGTGCGAGGTATGTCGGGCCCTGATGTTTACGGTACAGTTGGAGGTATGACGGGTTGTGATGGTTATTGTACAGTGGAAGGTATGTCGGGCCGTGATGCTTACTGTACAGTGAGAGGTATGTCGGGCCGTGATGTATGCTGTAGATTGGGGGGTATGTCAGGCCGTGACAGTTTCTGTGCAGTGGGAGGTATGTCGGGGTGTGAAGGTTACTGTACAGTGGGCGGTATGTCGGGCCGTGACGGTTACTGTACATGGGAGTTATGTCGGGCCGTGATGGTTACTGTACAGTGGGAGGTATGTCAAGCCGTGACCTTTACTGTGCAGGGGGAGGTATGTCAAGCCGTGATCGTTACTGAACAATGGGAGGTAAGTCTGGCCTTGGTAGTTACTGTACAGTGGGAGGTATTTCGGCCTATGATGATTACTGTACAGTGAGAGGTATTTGGGACTGTGATGGTTATTGTACAGTGGGATCTATGTCAAACCGTGATGGTTACTGTACAGTGGGAGGTATTTCGGCCTATGATGATTACTGTACAGTGAGAGGTATTTGGGACTGTGATGGTTATTGTACAGTGGGATCTATGTCAGACCCTGATGGTTACTGTACAGTGGGAGGTATGTTGGGCTGTGCCGGTTACTGTACAGTGGGAGGTATGTCGGACTGTGATGGTTACTGTACAGTGGGAGGTATGTCGGGGTGTGATGGTTACTGTACAGTGTGAGGTATGTAGGGGTGTGGTGGTTATTGTACAGTGAGAGGTACGTCGGGCCGTGATGGTTACTGTACAGTGGGAGTTATGTCGGGCCGTGATAGTTACTGTACAGTGTGAGGTATGTCGGTGTGTGATCGTTACTGTACAGTGGGAGGTATGTCGGACCATGATGGTTACTCTACAGTGTGAGCTATGTCGGTGTGTGATGGTTACTGTACAGTGGGAGGTATGTCGGGGTGTGACGGTTACTGTACAGTGGGAGGTATGTCAAGCAGTGATCGTTACTGTACAATGGGAGGTATGTCAGTGTGTGATCGTTACTGTACAGTGGGTGGTATGTCGGTCCGTGATGGTTCCTGTACAGAGGGAGAAATATCAGGCCGTGATGGTTGCTGTACAGTGAGACGTATGCCGGGCTTTGACAGTTACTGTGCAGTGGGTGGTATGTCAGGCCTGGATGGTTACTGTACATTGGAAGGAATATCAGGCCATGATGGTTACTGTACAGTGGGACGTATGTCAGGCCGTGATGGTTGCTGTACAGTGGGAGGCATGTCGGGCGTGATGGTTACTATACAGTGGAAGGTATGTCAATCCGTGACGGTTACTGGACAGTGGGAAATATGTCGGGCCTTGGTGGTTACTGTACAGTGGGAGGTAAGTCTGACTGTGATGGTTATTGTACAGTGTGAGGTATTTTGGGCCGTGATGCTTACTGTACAGTGAGAGATATTTGGGGCTGTGATGGTTATTGTACAGTGGGGGGTATGTCAGATTGTGATGGTTACTGTACAGTGTGAGGAATTTCTGGCCGTGATGGTTATTGTATACTGGGATCTATGTCAGACCGTGATGGTTACTCTACAGTGGGAGGTATGTCGGTCCGTGATGGTAACTGTGCAGTGGGAGATATGTCAGGTCGTGATGGTTACTGTACAGTGGGAGTTATGTCGGACCGTGATGGTTACTGTACAGTGGGATGTATATCGGGCCGTGATGGTTACTGTACAGTGGGAGGTATATCAGGCCGTGATGGTTACTTTACAGTGGGAGGTATGTCAGGCCGTGATGGTTACTGCACAGTGTGAGGTATGTCGGGCCGTGATGGTTACTGTACAGTGTGTGGAATGTCGGGGTGGGATGGTTACTGTACAATGGGAGGTATGTCAGGGTGTGATGGTTACTGTACAGTGGGAGGTATGTCAGGGTGTGATGGTTACTGTACAGTGTGAGGAATTTCGGGCCGTGATGGTTACTGTACAGTGGGAGCTATATCGGGCCGTGATGGTTACTGCACAGTGGAGGTTAAGTCAGGCCGTGATGGTTACTGCACAGTGGGAGGTATGTAAGGTGGTGATGTTTACTGTACAATGGGAGGTATGTCGGGCTGTGATGGTTACTGTACAGTGGGAGGTATATCGGGCCGCGATGGTTACTGTACAGTTGGAGGTATGTCGGGGTGTGATGGTTACTGTACAGTGGGAGGTATATCGGGCCGTGATGGTTTCTGTACAGTGGGAGGTATGTCGGGCCTTGGTGGTTACTGTACAGTGGGAGGTATTTCGGGCCGTGATGATTACTGTACAATGGGAGGTATGTCGGGGTGTCATGGTTACTATACAGTTGGAGGTATGTCGGGGTGTGATGGTTACTGTACAGTGGGAGGTATGTCGGGGTGTCATGGTTACTATACAGTTGGAGGTATGTCGGGGTGTGATGGTTACTGTACCGTGGGAGGTATGTCGGGCCGTGATGGTTTCTGTACAGTGGGAGGTATGTCGGGCCTTGGTGGTTACTGTACAGTGGGAGGTATTTCGGGCCGTGATGGTTACTGTACAATGGGAGGTATGTCGGGGTGTGATGGTTACTGTACAGTTTGAGGAATTTCGGGCCGTGATGGTTATTGTATAGTGGGATCTATGTCAGACCGTGATGGTTACTGTACAGTGGGAGGTATGTCGGGATGCGATGATTACTGTACAGTGGGAGGTATGTCGGGGTGTGATGGTTACTGTACAGTGGAGGGTATGTCGGGATGCGATGATTACTGTACAGTGGGAGGTATGTCGGGGTGTAATGGTTACTGTACAGTGTGAAGTATGTCGGGCCGTGATGGTTACAGTACAGTGGGAGGTATGTCGGGCCGTGATGGTTACTGTACAGTGGGAGGTATGTCGGGGTGTGATGGTTACTGTACAGTGGAGGGTATGTCGGGATGCGATGATTACTGTACAGTGTGAAGTATGTCGGGCCGTGATAGTTACTGTACAGTGGGAGGTATGTCGGGCCGTGACGGTTACTGTACAGAGGGAGGTATGTCGGGCCATGATGGTTCTTGTACAGTGAGAGATATTTGGGGCTGTGATGGTTACTGTACAGTGGGAGGTATGTCGGGCCGTGACGGTTACAGTTCAGTGGGAGGTATGTCGGGCTGTGATGGTTACTGTACAGTGGGAGGTATGTCGGAGTGTGATTGATACTGTCCAGTGGTAGGTATGTCGGGGTGTGATTGATACTGTACAGTGGTAGGTATGTCGGGCCGTAATGGTTGTTGTACATTGGGAGGTATGTTAGGCCGTGATGGTTACTGTACAGTGGGAGGTATGTCAGGCCGTGATGGTTACTGTACTGTGTGTGGAATTTCGGGGTGCGATGGTTACTCTACAATGGGAGGTATGTCAGGGTGTGATGGTTACTGTACAGTGGGAGTATGTCGGGCCGTGATGGTTACTGTACAGTGGGAGGTTCATCGGGCCAGGATGGATACTGTACAGTGGGAGGTATGTCGGGGTGAGATGGTTACTGTACAGTGGGAGGTATGTCGCGGTGTGATGGTTACTGTACAGTGGGAGGTATGTCGTGCCGTGATGTTTACTGTACAGTGGGAGGTATGTCGGGCCGTAATGGTTACTGTACAGTGGGAGGTATGTCTGTGTGTGATGGTTACTGTACAGTGGGACGTATGTCGGGCCGTGATGGTTACTGTACAGTGGGACGTATGTCAGGCCGTGATGGTTACTGTACAGTGGGAGGTATGTCAAGCCGTGATGGTTACTGTACAGTGGGAGGTATGTCGGGCCTTGGTGGTTATTGTAAAGTTGGAGTTAAGTCTGGCCATGATGGTTTCTGTACAGTGGGAGCAATATCAAGCCGTGATGGTTATGGTACAGTGCGAGGTATGTCGGGCCCTGATGTTTACGGTACAGTTGGAGGTATGACGGGTTGTGATGGTTATTGTACAGTGGAAGGTATGTCGGGCCGTGATGCTTACTGTACAGTGAGAGGTATGTCGGGCCGTGATGTATGCTGTAGATTGGGGGGTATGTCAGGCCGTGACAGTTTCTGTGCAGTGGGAGGTATGTCGGGGTGTGAAGGTTACTGTACAGTGGGCGGTATGTCGGGCCGTGACGGTTACTGTACATGGGAGTTATGTCGGGCCGTGATGGTTACTGTACAGTGGGAGGTATGTCAAGCCGTGACCGTTACTGTGCAGGGGGAGGTATGTCAAGCCGTGATCGTTACTGAACAATGGGAGGTAAGTCTGGCCTTGGTAGTTACTGTACAGTGGGAGGTATTTCGGCCTATGATGATTACTGTACAGTGAGAGGTATTTGGGACTGTGATGGTTATTGTACAGTGGGATCTATGTCAAACCGTGATGGTTACTGTACAGTGGGAGGTATTTCGGCCTATGATGATTACTGTACAGTGAGAGGTATTTGGGACTGTGATGGTTATTGTACAGTGGGATCTATGTCAGACCCTGATGGTTACTGTACAGTGGGAGGTATGTTGGGCTGTGCCGGTTACTGTACAGTGGGAGGTATGTCGGACTGTGATGGTTACTGTACAGTGGGAGGTATGTCGGGGTGTGATGGTTACTGTACAGTGTGAGGTATGTAGGGGTGTGGTGGTTATTGTACAGTGAGAGGTACGTCGGGCCGTGATGGTTACTGTACAGTGGGAGTTATGTCGGGCCGTGATAGTTACTGTACAGTGTGAGGTATGTCGGTGTGTGATGGTTACTGTACAGTGGGAGGTATGTCGGACCATGATGGTTACTCTACAGTGTGAGCTATGTCGGTGTGTGATGGTTACTGTACAGTGGGAGGTATGTCGGGATGTGACGGTTACTGTACAGTGGGAGGTATGTCAAGCAGTGATCGTTACTGTACAATGGGAGGTATGTCAGTGTGTGATCGTTACTGTACAGTGGGTGGTATGTCGGTCCGTGATGGTTCCTGTACAGAGGGAGAAATATCAGGCCGTGATGGTTGCTGTACAGTGAGACGTATGCCGGGCTTTGACGGTTACTGTGCAGTGGGTGGTATGTCAGGCCTGGATGGTTACTGTACATTGGAAGGAATATCAGGCCATGATGGTTACTGTACAGTGGGACGTATGTCAGGCCGGGATGGTTACTGTACAGTGGGAGGTATGTCGGGCTGTGATGGTTACACGACAGTGAGAGGTGTGTCAGGCCGTGATGGTTGCTGTACAGTGGGAGGTATGTCGGGCGTGATGGTTACTATACAGTGGAAGGTATGTCAATCCGTGACGGTTACTGGACAGTGGGAAATATGTCGGGCCTTGGTGGTTACTGTACAGTGGGAGGTAAGTCTGACTGTGATGGTTATTGTACAGTGTGAGGTATTTTGGGCCGTGATGCTTACTGTACAGTGAGAGGTATTTGGGGCTGTGATGGTTATTGTACAGTGGGGGGTATGTCAGATTGTGATGGTTACTGTACAGTGTGAGGAATTTCTGGCCGTGATGGTTATTGTATACTGGGATCTATGTCAGACCGTGATGGTTACTCTACAGTGGGAGGTATGTCGGTCCGTGATGGTAACTGTGCAGTGGGAGATATGTCAGGTCGTGATGGTTACTGTACAGTGGGAGTTATGTCGGACCGTGATGGTTACTGTACAGTGGGATGTATATCGGGCCGTGATGGTTACTGTACAGTGGGAGGTATATCAGGCCGTGATGGTTACTTTACAGTGGGAGGTTTGTCAGGCCGTGATGGTTACTGCACAGTGTGAGGTATGTCGGGCCGTGATGGTTACTGTACAGTGTGTGGAATGTCGGGGTGGGATGGTTACTGTACAATGGGAGGTATGTCAGGGTGTGATGGTTACTGTACAGTGGGAGGTATGTCGGGGTGTGATGGTTACTGTACAGTGGGAGGTATGCCCCGCCGTGATGGTTACTGTACAGTGGGAGGCATGTCGGTGTTTGATGGTTACTGTACAGTGGGAGGTATGCCCCGCCGTGATGGTTACTGTACAGTGGGAGTTATGTCGGGGTGTGATGGTTACTGCACTGTGGGAGGTATGCCCCGCCGTGATGGTTACTGTAAAGTGGGACGTATGTCGGGCCGTGATGGTTAATGTACAGTGGGACATATGTCAGGCCGTGATGGTTACTTACAGTGGGAGGTCTGTCAAGCCGTGATGGTTACTGTACAGTGGGAGGTATGTCGAGCCTTGGTGGTTAATGTAAAGTGGGAGGTAAGTCTGGCCATGATGGTTTCTGTGCAGTGGGGGGAGTATCAAGCCGTGATGGTTATGGTACATTGCGAGGTATGTCGGGCCCTGATGTTCACGGTACAGTTGGAGGTATGACGGGTTGTGATGGTTACTGTACAGTGTACGGTATGTCGGGCCGTCATGGTTACTGTACAGTGGGAGATATGTCGGACTTTGATGGTTACTGTACAGTGGGAGATATGTCGGACTTTGATGGTTACTGTACAGTGTGAGGTATGTAGGGGTGTGGTGGTTACTGTACAGTGAGAGGTACGTCGGGCCGTGATGGTTACTGTACAGTGGGAGTTATGTCGGGCCGTGATAGTTACTGTACAGTGTGAGGTATGTCGGGGTGTGATGGTTACTGTACAGTGGGAGGTATGTCGGACCATGATGGTTACTGTACAGTGAGAGGTGTTTCGGGGTGTGATGTTTACTGCACAGTGGGAGGTATGTCGGGGTGTGACGGTTACTGTACAGTGGGAGGTATGTCAAGCAGTGATCATTACTGTACAATGGGAGGTATGTCGGGGTGTGATCGTTAATGTACAGTGGGAGGTATGTCGGACCGTGATGGTTACTGTACAGTGGGAGGTATGTCGGTCCGTGATGGTTCCTGTACAGAGGGAGAAATATCAGGCCGTGATGGTTACTGTACAGTGGGAGGTATGTCGATCCGTGATGGTTCCTGTATAGAGGGAGAAATATCAGGCCGTGATGGTTACTGTACAGTGAGACGTATGCCGGGCTTTGACGGTTACTGTGCAGTGGGTGGTATGTCAGGCCTGGATGGTTTCTGTACATTGGAAGGAATATCAGGCCATGATGTTTACTGTACAGTGGGACGTATGTCAGGCCGGGATGGTTACTGTACAGTGGGACGTATGTCGGGCTGTGATGGTTACACGACAGTGAGAGGTGTGTCGGGCAATGATGTTTGCTGTACAGTGGGAGGTATGTCGAGCGTGATGGTTACTATACAGTGGAAGGTATGATGGGCTGTGCTGGTTACTGTACAGTAGGAGGTATGTCAATCCGTGACGGTTACTGTACAGTGGGAGATATGTCGGGGTGTGATGGTTACTGTACAGTGGGAGATATGTCGGGCCTTGGTGGTTACTGTACAGTGGGAGATAGTCTGACCGTGATGGTTATTGTACAGTGAGAGGTATTTTGGCCCGTGATGCTTACTGTACAGTAAGAGGTATTTGGGGCTCTGATGGTTATTGTACAGTGGGGGGTATGTCAGACTGTGATGGTTACTGTACAGTGTGAGGAATTTCTGAACGTGATGGTTATTGTATACTGGGATCTATGTCAGACCGTGATGGTTACTCTACAGTGGGAGGTATGTCGGTCCGTGATGGTAACTGTGCAGTGGGAGATATGTCAGGTCGTGATGGTTACTGTACAGTGGGAGGTATGTCGGACCGTGATGGTTACTGTACAGTGGGATGTATATCGGGCCGTGATGGTTACTGTACAGTGGGAGGTATGTCAGGGTGTGATGGTTACTGTACAGTGGGAGGTATGTCGGGGTGTGATGGTTACTGTACAGTGGGAGGAATATCAGGCCGTATTGGCTAGTGTACAGTGGAGGGTATGTCGGTCCGTGATGGTTACTGCACAGTGGGAGGTATGTCGGGCCGTGATGGTTACTGTACAGTGTGTGGAATGTCGGGGTGCGATGGTTACTGTACAATGGGAGGTATGTCAGGTTGTGATGGTTACTGTACAGTGGGAGGTATGTCGGGGTGTGATGGTTACTGTACAGTGGGAGGTATGCCCCGCCGTGATGGTTACTGTACAGTGGGAGGCATGTCGGGGTTTGATTGTTACTGTACAGTGGGAGGTATGCCCCGCTGTGATGGTTACTGTACAGTGGGAGGTATGTCGGGGTGTGATGGTTACTGCACTGTGGGAGGTATGCCCCGCCGTGATGGTTACTGTAAAGTGGGACGTATGTCGTGCCGTGATGGTTAATGTACAGTGGGACATATGTCAGGCCGTGATGGTTACTTACAGTGGGAGGTCTGTCAAGCCGTGATGGTTACTGTACAGTGGGGGGTATGTCGGGCCTTGGTGGATAATGTAAAGTGGGAGGTAAGTCTGGCCATGATGGTTTCTGTGCAGTGGGGGGAGTATCAAGCCGTGATGGTTATGGTACATTGCGAGGTATGTCGGGCCCTGATGTTCACGGTACAGTTGGAGGTATGACGGGTTGTGATGGTTACTGTACAATGGGAGATATGTCGGACTTTGATGGGTACTGTACAGTGGGAGATATATCGGACTTTGATGGTTACTGTACAGTGGGAGATATGTCGGACTTTGATGGTTACTGTACAGTGTGAGGTATGCAGGGGTGTGGTGGTTACTGTACAGTGAGAGGTACGTCGGGCCGTGATGGTTACTGTACAGTGGGAGTTATGTCGGGCCGTGATAGTTACTGTACAGTGTGAGGTATGTCGGGGTGTGATGGTTACTGTACAGTGGGAGGTATGTCGGACCATGATGGTTACTGTACAGTGAGAGGTATTTCGGGGTGTGATGTTTACTGCACAGTGGGAGGTATGTCGGGGTGTGACGGTTACTGTACAGTGGGAGGTATGTCAAGCAGTGATCATTACTGTACAATGGGAGGTATGTCGGGGTGTGATCGTTAATGTACAGTGGGAGGTATGTCGGACCGTGATGGTTATTGTACAGTGGGAGGTATGTCGGTCCGTGATGGTTCCTGTACAGAGGGAGAACTATCAGGCCGTGATGGTTACTGTACAGTGGGAGGTATGTCGGTCCGTGATGGTTCCTGTACAGAGGGAGAAATATCAGGCCGTGATGGTTACTGTACAGTGAGACGTATGCCGGGCTTTGACGGTTACTGTGCAGTGGGTGGTATGTCAGGCCTGGATGGTTTCTGTACATTGGAAGGAATATCAGGCCATGATGTTTACTGTACAGTGGGACGTATGTCAGGCCGGGATGGTTACTGTACAGTGGGACGTATGTCGGGCTGTGATGGTTACACGACAGTGAGAGGTGTGTCGGGCCATGATGTTTGCTGTACAGTGGGAGGTATGTCGAGCGTGATGGTTACTATACAGTGGAAGGTATGATGGGCTGTGCTGGTTACTGTACAGTAGGAGGTATGTCAATCCGTGACGGTTACTGTACAGTGGGAGATATGTCGGGGTGTGATGGTTACTGTACAGTGGGAGATATGTCGGGCCTTGGTGGTTACTGTACAGTGGGAGGTAGTCTGACCGTGATGGTTATTGTACAGTGAGAGGTATTTTGGGCCGTGATGCTTACTGTACAGTGAGAGGTATTTGGGGCTCTGATGGTTATTGTACAGTGGGGGGTATGTCAGACTGTGATGTTTACTGTACAGTGTGAGGAATTTCTGAACGTGATGGTTATTGTATACTGGGATCTATGTCAGACCGTTATGGTTACTCTACAGTGGGAGGTATGTCGGTCCGTGATGGTAACTGTGCAGTGGGAGATATGTCAGGTCGTGATGGTTACTGTACAGTGGGAGGTATGTCAGGGTGTGATGGTTACTGTACAGTGGGAGGTATGTCGGTATGTGATGGTTACTGTACAGTGGGAGGAATATCAGGCCGTATTGGCTAGTGTACAGTGGAGGGTATGTCGGGCCGTGATGGTTACTGTACAGTGTGTGGAATGTCGGGTGCGATGGTTACTGTACAATGGGAGGTATGTCAGGGTGTGATGGTTACTGTACAGTGGGAGGTATGTCGGGGTGTGATGGTTACTGTACAGTGGGAGGTATGCCCCGCCGTGATGGTTACTGTACAGTGGGAGGCATGTCGGGGTTTGATTGTTACTGTACAGTGGGAGGTATGCCCCGCCGTGATGGTTACTGTACAGTGGGAGGTATGTCGGTCCGTGATGGTTCCTGTACAGAGGGAGAAATATCAGGCCGTGATGGTTACTGTACAGTGAGACGTATGCCGGGCTTTGACGGTTACTGTGCAGTGGGTGGTATGTCAGGCCTGGATGGTTACTGTACATTGGAAGGAATATCAGGCCATGATGGTTACTGTACAGTGGGACGTATGTCAGGCCGGGATGGTTACTGTACTGTGGGAGGTATGTCGGGCTGTGATGGTTACACGACAGTGAGAGGTGTGTCGGGCCATGATGGTTGATGTACAGTGGGAGGTATGTCGGGCGTGATGATTACTATACAGTGGAAGGTATGATGGGCTGTGATGGTTACTGTACAGTAGGAGGTATGTCAATCCGTGATGGTTACTGTACAGTAGGACGCATGTCGGGGTTTGATTGTTACTGTACAGTGGGAGGTATGCCCCGCCGTGATGGTTACTTACAGTGGGAGGTATGTCAGGTTGTGATGGTTACTGTACAGTGGGAGGTATGTCGGGCCTTGGTGGTTAATGTAAAGTGGGAGGTAAGTCTGGCCATGATGGTTTCTGTGCAGTGGGAGCAATATCAAGCCGTGATGGTTATGGTACAGTGCGAGGTATGTCGGGCCCTGATGTTCACGGTACAGTTGGAGGTATGACGGGTTGTGATGGTTATTGTACAGTGGAAGGTATGTCGGGCCGTGATGGTTACTGAACAGTGGGAGGTATGTTGGGCTGTGCCGGTTACTGTACAGTGGGAGGTATGTCGGGCCGTCATGGTTACTGTACAGGGGGAGGTATTTCGGCCTATGATGATTACTGTACAGTGAGAGGTATTTGGGACTGTGATGGTTATTGTACAGTGGGATCTATGTCAAACCGTGATGGTTACTGTACAGTGGGAGGTATTTCGGCCTATGATGATTACTGTACAGTGAGAGGTATTTGGGACTGTGATGGTTATTGTACAGTGGGATCTATGTCAGACCGTGATGGTTACTGTACAGTGGGAGGTATGTTGGGCTGTGCCGGTTACTGTACAGTGGGAGGTATGTCGGGCCGTGATGGTTACTGTACAGTGGGAGGTAAGTCTGACCGTGATGGTTATTGTACAGTGAGAGGTATTTTGGGCCTTGATGGTTATTGTACAGTGGGGGGTATGTCAGACTGTGATGGTGACTTTACAGTGTGAGGAATTTCTGGCCGTGATGGTTATTGTATACTGGGATCTATGTCAGACCGTTATGGTTACTCTACAGTGAGAGGCATGTCGGTCCGTGATGGTAACTGTGCAGTGGGAGATATGTCAGGTCGTGATGGTTACTGTACAGCGGGAAGAATATCAGGCCATGATGGTTACTGTACAGTGGGAGGTATGTCGGGCCGTCATGGTTACTGTACGGTGGGAGGTATTTCGGCCTATGATGGTTACAGTACAGTGAGAGGTATTTAGGATGTAATGGTTATTGTACAGTGGGATCTATGTCAAACCGTGATGGTTACTGTACAGTGGGAGGTATTTCGGCCTATGATGATTACTGTACAGTGAGAGGTATTTGGGACTGTGATGGTTATTGTACAGTGGGATCTATGTCAAACCGTGATGGTTACTGTACAGTGGGAGGTATTTCGGCCTATGATGATTACTGTACAGTGAGAGGTATTTGGGACTGTGATGGTTATTGTACAGTGGGATCTATGTCAGACCCTGATGGTTACTGTACTGTGGGAGGTATGTTGGGCTGTGCCGGTTACTGTACAGTGGGAGGTATGTCGGACTGTGATGGTTACTGTACAGTGGGAGGTATGTCGGGGTGTGATGGTTACTGTACAGTGTGAGGTATGTAGGGGTGTGGTGGTTACTGTACAGTGAGAGGTACGTCGGGCCGTGATGGTTACTGTGCAGTGGGAGTTATGTCGGGCCGTGATGGTAACTGTACAGTGTGAGGTATGTCGGTGTGTGATGGTTACTGTACAGTGGGAGGTATGTCGGACCATGATGGTTACTGTTCAGTGAGAGGTAGTTCGCGGTGTGATGGTTACTGCACAGTGGGAGGTATGTCGGGGTGTGACGGTTACTGTACAGTGGGAGGTATGTCAAGCAGTGATCGTTACTGTACAATGGGAGGTATGTCGGGGTGTGATCGTTACTGTACAGTTGGAGGTATGTCGGACCGTGATGGTTACTGTACAGTGGGAGGTATGTCGGTCCGTGATGGTTCCTGTACAGAGGGAGAAATATCAGGCCGTGATGGTTACTGTACAGTGAGACGTATGCCGGGCTTTGACGGTTACTGTGCAGTGGGTGGTATGTCAGGCCTGGATGGTTTCTGTACATTGGAAGGAATATCAGGCCATGATGGTTACTGTACAGTGGGATGTATGTCAGGCCGGGATGGTTACTGTACAGTGGGAGGTATGTCGGGCTGTGATGGTTACACGACAGTGAGAGGTGTGTCGTTCCATGATGGTTGATGTACAGTGGGAGGTATGTCGGGCGTGATGGTTACTATACAGTGGAAGGTATGATGGGCTGTGATGGTTACTGTACAGTAGGAGGTATGTCAATCCGTGACGGTTACTGTACAGTGGGGGGTATGTCAGACTGTGATGGTTACTGTACAGTGTGAGAAATTTCTGGCCGTGATGGTAACTGTACAGTGTGAGGTATGTCGGACCGTGATGGTTACTGTACAGTGGGAGGTATGTCAGGCCTTGATGTTTACTGTACAGTGGGAGGTATATCGGGCCGCGATGGTTACTGTACAGGGTGAGGTATGTCGGGGTGTGATGGTTACTGTACAATGGGAGGTATGTCAAGGTGTGATGCTTACTGTACAGTGGGAGGTATGTCGGGGTGTGATGGTTACTGTACAGTGGGAGGTATGTCAGGCCGTGATGCTTACTGTACAGTGGGAGGTATGTCGTGCCTTGGTGGTAACTGTACAGTGGGAGGTATGTCGGGCCGTGATGATTATTGTATAGTGGGATCTATGTCAGACCATGATGGTTACTGTACAGTGGGAGGTATGTCGGGATGCGATGATTACTGTACAGTGTGAAGTATGTCGGGCCGTGACGGTTACTGTACAGAGGGAGGTATGTCGGGCCGTGATGGTTACTGTACAGTGGAGGGTATGACAGGCCATGATGGTTCTTGTACAGTGAGAGATATTTGGGGCTGTGATGGTTACTGTACAGTGGGAGGTATGTCGGGGTGTGATTGATACTGTACAGTGGTAGGTATGTTGGGGTGTGATTGATACTGTACAGTGGTAGGTATGTTGGGCCGTAATGGTTGTTGTACAGTGGGAGGTATGTCAGGCCGTGATGGTTACTGTACAGTGGGAGGTATGTCGGGCCGTGATGGTTACTGTACTGTGTGTGGAATGTCGGGGTGCGATGGTTACTCTACAATGGGAGGTATGTCAGGGTGTGATGGTTACTGTACAGTGGGAGTATGTTGGGCCGTGATGGTTACTGTACAGTGGGAGGTATATCGGGCCAGGATGGTTACTGTACAGTGGGAGGTATGTCGGGGTGTGATGGTTACTGTACAGTGGGATGTATGTCGTGCCATGATGGTTACTGTACAGTGGGAGGTGTGTCGGGCCGTAATGGTTACTGTACAGTGGGAGGTATGTCTGGGTGTGATGGTTACTGTACAGTGGGACGTATGTCGGGCCGTGATGGTTACTGTACAGTGGGACGTATGTCAGGCCGTGATGGTTACTGTACAGTGGGAGGTATGTCAAGCCGTGATGGTTACTGTACAGTGGGAGGTATGTCGGGCCGTGATGGTTACTGTACAGTGGGACGTATGTAAGGCCGTGATGGTTACTGTACAGTGGGAGGTATGTCAAACCGTGATGGTTACTGTACAGTGGGAGGTATGTCAAGCCGTGATGGTTACTGTACAGTGGGAGGTATGATGGGCCTTGGTGGTTATTGTAAAGTGGGAGTTAAGTCTGGCCATGATGGTTTCTGTACAGTGAGTTGAATCTCAAGTCGTGATGGTTATGGTACAGTGCGAGGTATGTCGGGCCCTGATGTTTACGGTACAGTTGGAGATATGACGGGTTGTAATGGTTATTGTACAGTGGAAGGTATGTCGGGCCGTGATGCTTACTGTACAGTGAGAGGTATGTCGGGCCGTGATGTATGCTGTAGATTGGGGTATATGTCAGGCCGTGACAGTTTCTGTACAATGGGAGGTATGTCGGGGTGTGATGGTTACTGTACAGTGGGCGGTATGTCGGGCCATGACGGTTACTGTACATGGGAGTTATGTCGGGCCGTGATGCTTCCTGTACAGTGGGAGGTATGTCAAGCCGTGACCGTTACTGTGCAGGGGGAGGTATGTCAAGCCGTGATCGTTACTGAACAATGGGAGTTAAGTCTGGCCTTGGTAGTTACTGTACAGTGTGAGGTATGTCGGGCCGTGATGGTTACTGTACGGTGTGAGGTATGCCGGACTTTGACTTTTACTGTGCAGTGGGTGGTATGTCAAGCCGTGATGATTACTGTAAAGTGGGAGGTATGTCGGGGTGTGGTGATGACTGTACAGTGGGAGGTAAGTCTAGCCATGACGTTTACTGTACAGTGGGAGGTATGCCGGGATTTGACGGTTATTTTGCAGTGGGATGTATGTCAAGCCGTGATTGTTACTGTACAGTGGGAGGTATGTTGGGCCGTGATGGTTACTGTACAGTGGGAGGTATGTCTGGCCGTGATGGTTACTGTACAGTGGGAGCAATATCAGGCCGTGATGGTTACTATACAGTGCACGGTATGTCGGGCCGTCATGGTTACTGTACGGTGGGAGGGATGTCAGGGTGTGATGGTTACTGTCCAGTGGGAGGTATGTCAGGCCGTGACGGTTACTGTACAGTGGAAGGTAATTCGGCCTATGATGGTTACTGTACAGTGAGAGGTATTTGGGACTGTGATGGTTATTGTACAGTGGGATCTATGTCAGACCCTGATGGTTACTGCACAGTGGGAGGTATGTCGGGGTGTGACAGTTACTGTACAGTGGGAGGTATGTCAAGCAGTGATCGTTACTGTACAATGGGAGGTATGTCGGGGTGTGATCGTTACTGTACAGTTGGAGGTATGTCGGACCGTGATGGTTACTGTACAGTGGGAGGTATGTCGGTCCGTGATGGTTCCTGTACAGAGGGAGAAATATCAGGCCGTGATGGTTACTGTACAGTGAGACGTATGCCGGGCTTTGACGGTTACTGTGCAGTGGGTGGTATGTCAGGCCTGGATGGTTACTGTACATTGGAAGGAATATCAGGCCATGATGGTTACTGTACAGTGGGACGTATGTCAGGCCGGGATGGTTACTGTACTGTGGGAGGTATGTCGGGCTGTGATGGTTACACGACAGTGAGAGGTGTGTCGGGCCATGATGGTTGATGTACAGTGGGAGGTATGTCGGGCGTGATGGTTACTATACAGTGGAAGGTATGATGGGCTGTGATGGTTACTGTACAGTAGGAGGTATGTCAATCCGTGACGGTTACTGTACAGTGGGAGGTATGGCGGGGTGTGATGGTTACTGTACAGTGAGAGGTATTTTGGGCCGTGATGCTTACTGTACAGTGAGAGGTATTTGGGGCTGTGATGGTTATTGTACAGTGGGGGGTATGTCAGACTGTGATGGTTACTGTACAGTGTGAGAAATTTCTGGCCGTGATGGTAACTGTACAGTGTGAGGTATGTCGGACCGTGATGGTTACTGTACAGTGGGAGGTATGTCAGGCCGTGATGGTTGTTGTACAATGGGAGGTATGTCAGGCCTTGATGTTTACTGTACAGTGGGAGGTATATCGGGCCGCGATGGTTACTGTACAGGGTGAGGTATGTCGGGGTGTGCTGGTTACTGTACAATGGGAGGTATGTCAAGGTGTGATGGTTACTATACAGTGGGAGGTATGTCAGGGTGTGATGGTTACTGTACAGTGGGAGGTATGTCGGGGTGTGATGGTTACTGTACAGTGGGAGGTATGCCCCGCCGTGATGGTTACTGTACAGTGGGAGGCATGTCGGGGTTTGATTGTTACTGTACAGTGGGAGGTATGCCCCGCTGTGATGGTTACTGTACAGTGAGAGGTATGTCGGGGTGTGATGGTTACTGCACTGAGGGAGGTATGCCCCGCCGTGATGGTTACTGTACAGTGGGAGGTATATCGGGCTATGATGGTTACTGTACAGTGGGAGGTATGTCGGGGTGTGATGGTTACTGTACAGTGGGAGGTATGTCAGGGTGTGATGGTTACTGTACAGTGGGAGGTATGTCGGGGTGTGATGGCTACTGTACAGTGGGAGGTATGCCCCGCCGTGATGGTTACTGTACAGTGGGAGGCATGTCGGTGTTTGATTGTTACTGTACAGTGGGAGGTATGCCCCGCCGTGATGGTTACTGTACAGTGGGAGGTATGCCCCGCCGTGATGGTTACTGTACAGTGGGAGGTATGCCCCGCCGTGATGGTTACTGTACAGTAGGACGCATGTCGGGGTTTGATTGTTACTGTACAGTGGGAGGTATGCCCCGCCGTGATGGTTACTTACAGTGGGAGGTATGTCACGCCGTGATGGTTACTGTACAGTGGGAGGTATGTCGGGCCTTGGTGGTTAATGTAAAGTGGGAGGTAAGTCTGGCCATGATGGTTTCTGTGCAGTGGGGGGAGTATCAAGGCGTGATGGTTATGGTACAGTGCGAGGTATGTCGGGCCCTGATGTTCACGGTACAGTTGGAGGTATGACGGGTTGTGATGGTTATTGTACAGTGGAAGGTATGTCGGGCCGTGATGGTTACTGAACAGTGGGAGGTATGTTGGGCTGTGCCGGTTACTGTACAGTGGGAGGTATGTCGGGCCGTCATGGTTACTGTACAGGGGGAGGTATTTCGGCCTATGATGATTACTGTACAGTGAGAGGTATTTGGGACTGTGATGGTTATTGTACAGTGGGATCTATGTCAAACCGTGATGGTTACTGTACAGTGGGAGGTATTTCGGCCTATGATGATTACTGTACAGTGAGAGGTATTTGGGACTGTGATGGTTATTGTACAGTGGGATCTATGTCAGACCGTGATGGTTACTGTACAGTGGGAGGTATGTTGGGCTGTGCCGGTTACTGTACAGTGGGAGGTATGTCGGGCCGTGATGGTTACTGTACAGTGGGAGGTAAGTCTGACCGTGATGGTTATTGTACAGTGAGAGGTATTTTGGGCCTTGATGGTTATTGTACAGTGGGGGGTATGTCAGACTGTGATGGTGACTTTACAGTGTGAGGAATTTCTGGCCGTGATGGTTATTGTATACTGGGATCTATGTCAGACCGTTATGGTTACTCTACAGTGGGAGGCATGTCGGTCCGTGATGGTAACTGTGCAGTGGGAGATATGTCAGGTCGTGATGGTTACTGTACAGCGGGAAGAATATCAGGCCATGATGGTTACTGTACAGTGGGAGGTATGTCGGGCCGTCATGGTTACTGTACGGTGGGAGGTATTTCGGCCTATGATGGTTACAGTACAGTGAGAGGTATTTAGGATGTGATGGTTATTGTACAGTGGGATCTATGTCAAACCGTGATGGTTACTGTACAGTGGGAGGTATTTCGGCCTATGATGATTACTGTACAGTGAGAGGTATTTGGGACTGTGATGGTTATTGTACAGTGGGATCTATGTCAAACCGTGATGGTTACTGTACAGTGGGAGGTATTTCGGCCTATGATGATTACTGTACAGTGAGAGGTATTTGGGACTGTGATGGTTATTGTACAGTGGGATCTATGTCAGACCCTGATGGTTACTGTACTGTGGGAGGTATGTTGGGCTGTGCCGGTTACTGTACAGTGGGAGGTATGTCGGACTGTGATGGTTACTGTACAGTGGGAGGTATGTCGGGGTGTGATGGTTACTGTACAGTGTGAGGTATGTAGGGGTGTGGTGGTTACTGTACAGTGAGAGGTACGTCGGGCCGTGATGGTTACTGTGCAGTGGGAGTTATGTCGGGCCGTGATGGTTACTGTACAGTGTGAGGTATGTCGGTGTGTGATGGTTACTGTACAGTGGGAGGTATGTCGGACCATGATGGTTACTGTTCAGTGAGAGATAGTTCGCGGTGTGATGGTTACTGCACAGTGGGAGGTATGTCGGGGTGTGACGGTTACTGTACAGTGGGAGGTATGTCAAGCAGTGATCGTTACTGCACAATGGGAGGTATGTCGGGGTGTGATCGTTACTGTACAGTTGGAGGTATGTCGGACCGTGATGGTTACTGTACAGTGGGAGGTATGTCGGTCCGTGATGGTTCCTGTACAGAGGGAGAAATATCAGGCCGTGATGGTTACTGTACAGTGAGACGTATGCCGGGCTTTGACGGTTACTGTGCAGTGGGTGGTATGTCAGGCCTGGATGGTTTCTGTACATTGGAAGGAATATCAGGCCATGATGGTTACTGTACAGTGGGATGTATGTCAGGCCGGGATGGTTACTGTACAGTGGGAGGTATGTCGGGCTGTGATGGTTACACGACAGTGAGCGGTGTGTCGGGCCATGATGGTTGATGTACAGTGGGAGGTATGTCGGGCGTGATGGTTACTATACAGTGGAAGGTATGATGGGCTGTGATGGTTACTGTACAGTAGGAGGTATGTCAATCCGTGACGGTTACTGTACAGTGGGAGGTATGGCGGGGTGTGATGGTTACTGTACAGTGAGAGGTATTTTGGGCCGTGATGCTTACTGTACAGTGAGAGGTATTTGGGGCTGTGATGGTTATTGTACAGTGGGGGGTATGTCAGAATGTGATGGTTACTGTACAGTGGGAGGTATGTCAAGGTGTGATGCTTACTGTACAGTGGGAGGTATGTCGGGGTGTGATGGTTACTGTACAGTGGGAGGTATGTCAGGCAGTGATGCTTACTGTACAGTGGGAGGTATGTCGGGCCTTGGTGGTAACTGTACAGTGGGAGGTATGTCGGGCCGTGATGGTTATTGTATAGTGGGATCTATGTCAGACCATGATGCTTACTGTACAGTGGGAGGTATGTCGGGCCTTGGTGGTAACTGTACAGTGGGAGGTATGTCGGGCCGTGATGGTTACTGTACAATGGGAGGTATGTCAGGGTGTGATGGTTACTGTACAGTTTGAGGAATTTCGGGCCGTGATGGTTATTGTATAGTGGGATCTATGTCAGACCATGATGGTTACTGTACAGTGGGAGGTATGTCGGGATGCGATGATTACTGTACAGTGTGAAGTATGTCGGGCCGTGACGGTTACTGTACAGAGGGAGGTATGTCGGGCCGTGATGGTTACTGTACAGGGGAGGGTATGACAGGCCATGATGGTTCTTGTACAGTGAGAGATATTTGGGGCTGTGATGGTTACTGTACAGTGGGAGGTATGTCGGGGTGTAATTGATACTGTACAGTGGTAGGTATGTCGGGGTGTGATTGATACTGTACAGTGGTAGGTATGTCGGGCCGTAATGGTTGTTGTACAGTGGGAGGTATGTCAGGCCGTGATGGTTACTGTACAGTGGGAGGTATGTCGGGCCGTGATGGTTACTGTACTGTGTGTGGAATGTCGGGGTGCGATGGTTACTCTACAATGGGAGGTATGTCAGTGTGTGATGGTTACTGTACAGTGGGAGTATGTCGGGCCGTGATGGTTACTGTACAGTGGGAGGTTCATCGGGCCAGGATGGTTACTGTACAGTGGGAGGTATGTCGGGGTGTGATGGTTACTGTACAGTGGGATGTATGTCGGGATGTGATGGTTACTGTACAGTGGGAGGTATGTCGTGCCGTGATGGTTACTGTACAGTGGGAGGTATGTCGGGCCGTAATGGTTACTGTACAGTGGGAGGTATGTCTGGGTGTGATGGTTACTGTACAGTGGGACGTATGTCGGGCCGTGATGGTTACTGTACGGTGGGACGTATGTCAGGCCGTGATGGTTACTGTACAGTGGGAGGTATGTCAAGCCGTGATGGTTACTGTACAGTGGGAGGTATGTCGGGCCTTGGTGGTTATTGTAAAGTGGGAGTTAAGTCTGGCCATGATGGTTTCTGTACAGTGGGAGGAATATCAAGCCGTGATGGTTATGGTACAGTGCGAGGTATGTCGGGCCCTGATGTTTACGGTACAGTTGGAGGTATGACGGGTTGTGATGGTTATTGTACAGTGGAAGGTATGTCGGGCCGTGATGCTTACTGTACAGTGAGAGGTATGTCGGGCCGTGATGTATGCTGTAGATTGGGGTGTATGTCAGGCCGTGACTGTTTCTGTACAATGGGAGGTATGTCGGGGTGTGATGGTTACTGTACAGTGGGCGGTATGTCGGGCCGTGACGGTTACTGTACATGGGAGTTATGTCGGGCCGTGATGGTTACTGTACAGTGGGAGGTATGTCAAGCCGTGACCGTTACTGTGCAGGGGGAGGTATGTCAAGCCGTGATCGTTACTGAACAATGGGAGTTAAGTCTGGCCTTGGTAGTTACTGTACAGTGTGAGGTATGTCGGGCTGTGATGGTTACTGTACGGTGTGAGGTATGCCGGACTTTGACGGTAACTGTGCAGTGGGTGGTATGTCAAGCCGTGATGATTCCTGTAAAGTGGGAGGTATTTCGGGGTGTGGTGGTGACTGTACAGTGGGAGGTAAGTCTAGCCATGACGGTTACTGTACATTGGGACGTATGCCGGGATTTGACGGTTATTGTGCAGTGGGATGTATGTCAAGCCGTGATGGTTACTGTACAGTGGGAGGTATGTCGGGCCGTGATGGTTATTGTACAGCGGGAGGTATGTCTGGCCGTGATGGTTACTGGACAGTGGGAGGAATATCAGGCCGTGATGGTTACTGTACAGTGCACGGTATGTCGGGCCGTCATGGTTACTGTACGGTGGGAGGGATGTCAGGGTGTGATGGTTACTGTACAGTGGGAGGTATGTCAGGCCGTGACGGTTACTGTACAGTGGAAGGTATTTCGGCCTATGATGGTTACTGTACAGTGAGAGGTATTTGGGACTGTGATGGTTATTGTACAGTGGGATCTATGTCAAACCGTGATGGTTACTGTACAGTGGGAGGTATTTCGGCCTATGATGATTACTGTACAGTGAGAGGTATTTGGGACTGGGATGGTTATTGGACAGTGGGATCTATGTCAGACCCTGATGGTTACTGTACTGTGGGAGGTATGTTGGGCTGTGCCGGTTACTATACAGTGGGTGGTATGTCGGACTGTGATGGTTACTGTACAGTGGGAGGTATGTCGGGGTGTGATGGTTACTGTACAGTGTGAGGTATGTAGGGGTGTGGTGGTTACTGTACAGTGAGAGGTACGTCGGGCCGTAATGGTTACTGTACAGTGGGAGTTATGTCGGGCCATGATGGTTACTGTACAGTGGGAGTTATGTCGGGCCGTAATAGTTACTGTACAGTGTGAGGTATGTCGGAGTGTGATGGTTACTGTACAGTGGGAGGTATGTCGGACCATGATGGTTACTGTTCAGTGAGAGGTAGTTCGGGGTGTGATGGTTACTGCACAGTGGGAGGTATGTCGGTGTGTGATGCTTACTGTACAGTGGGAGGTATGTCGGACCATGATGGTTACTGTTCAGTGAGATGTATTTCGGGGTGTGATGGTTACTGCACAGTGGGAGGTATGTCGGGGTGTGACGGTTACTGTACAGTGGGAGGTATGTCAAGCAGTGATCGTTACTGTACAATGGGAGGTATGTCGGGGTGTGATCGTTACTGTACAGTGGGAGGTATGTCGGTCCGTGATGGTTCCTGTACAGAGGGAGAAATATCAGGCCGTGATGGTTACTGTACAGTGAGACGTATGCCGGGCTTTGACGGTTACTGTGCAGTGGGTGGTATGTCAGGCCTGGATGGTTACTGTACATTGGAAGGAATATCAGGCCATGATGGTTACTGTACAGTGGGACGTATGTCAGGCCGGGATGGTTACTGTACAGTGGGAGGTATGTCGGGCTGTGATGGTTACTGTACAGTGGGAGGTATGTCAAGCAGTGATCGTTACTGTACAATTGGAGGTAGGTCGGACCGTGATG